>NC_048298.1:110283936-110405426 GCF_013100865.1 Trachemys scripta elegans
TTTGAGCCCCCAAAAGCCGGACATGTCCGGGAAAATCCGGACGTATGGTAACCCTATAGGCTATGAATCATGGAAACTCCATTTGTTTCTCTCACTATCTCCATTGATTTCAACAGATTTGCACAAGGTGTTAGAGCAGACCGTACTCCTTTGAACTCAAACAGAAATTGCAAATGCAGTCCGAAAAAATGCTGCTTAATTCAGCTTATTCAAACCAACTCTTTTTCTAAGAGAGAGACTGTTGATACACAATCTGTCACAACACTCACTGTCAGGAATGAAAAACACACTGGGCCAAATTCTGCTCTTGGTTACATGCATGCAACCCCAGTGAAGTCAATGAGGCTGCATGCATGAAACTAAGAATGAAATTTAGCGTGCTGTTCTGTAAGGTTAAATACTGTGCATTTCTGTGGCATTTTAATCTTAACACAAAGGGCTGTTTTCAGACAGAGATGAAACGACTGCACCAACAGAAATGTGTGCCTAACCTTACTGTATCTGCAAAAATCAGCATCTTTGTAAGCAAATGAGCACTTACATGAGCAAACTAATTTCTTGTATACAATTTCCAGCTGCATGGGGGTGGAGGAAAGTAACTAGACTGGACAATATGATGGACTTTGTGAAATACACATGATGATGATTTGTGCAAGACGCTCATATAACATCAAGATGAATGTGGCAAAGAGTGAAATTCACCTGTAGGTATAGGACAGCACAATCTTATTCAATAGAGCTGGTTAAAAAATGTCTATCAGAATGGTTCTTCAATGGCAAGTGGTGTTTCAATGAAATGAAAATTTTTGCAAAAAACTAAATGAAATTTTGTTTCAGCAAAACTCCCTCAAAATTTCAAAGAATATTTCCAACCAAAACTAGCACAATTTTATCTGCACTGAAATTTTTCATGGAAAAAATAATTTCCCTGTCAACTCTACTTCCCAAATCCGGTGTAGAACATAAGAGAGAATAGAGGGGTGCATAGACTTTGTGCTGGTCCTCTGTGCATACCTGACTTTCATCCTTGTATTTCCCATCACCATATTATGTGAGCCCAAATCATCACATGCATTGTATGAAGTCCCTCTTGTGGTCTAGTCTAGTTTCTTCTTTTCTCCCCAGATGGATACTGTACACTTGATTACCTACTTGTGCATTTTATTGGTGCAACAGGTACACAGCCATTTTCACAAGTGCATGCATTGTCCCTTGCTTTGAAAATATTCTGTTCACATAAGAAATGGTGTAATTGTATTTTCCAAAGCTGGTTTCTCGTTAATAATACATGCCAAGCAAACTGAACTGCACGTTTGTATTTTAAAGTTCATCGGCAGCCTATGTGATATGACAGCTTCTTCTGGGCCCTGTTACTTAGAACATTCCAAAGATTCTCCAACAGACTATTATTTCAATGTCTTAATAAGGCAGCACTAGAGCCTTCAAAGACAAGAAGGTTGCCTTTTCTAAACACTTGGTACTCATGGATTCCTTTTATGGTTAGGCTTGTAAAGGTGGTATTCCATTGAAGGTCAGCAACACAGATAACAGAGTGTTTCTCGCGCAACATGCAGTCAGTTTTGAGTGCAGGCGTCATGCATTTGATGCCACACATAGAAGTTGCTCCAAGAAGGTTGAGGAGAGGAAAATAAAATATTTGGGTAGCAAAATATAAAAAGAGGGAAAAATCAGAGCAATGTTACAATAGTGAGCTACTGAGCACTTTGTATGCCCGCCAGTGCTACTGCTCTATTGTTGGAAAGCTTGCCGTGGATAGTGAATACAGTTTTATGTGCCAGGTATAGAACACGTGTGTGTTGGGCTGGTAGATTGTAGATGGATGCCCCTAGGAAGCTAGGTCACTGGGGTTTCACAATTCAAGTCACCCCTTAACAATGTCAAGGGCGAATTTTAAAGTCACATCCATGAATGTCTTTTCATCTTTGAGAAATGATCGGGGTAGAGTGCTGTTGACTTTTTCAAACCAGTGAGTTATGATGCTTGAAGCAGTGTCTCTACTGGAATGCTGTGAGACAAATTTGTTTAAGCAAAGATATTTTTTCCTCTGTATGATCTAATAGGTCTTTTCCATCATTAACCTCTGTACTTATCCTTGCACTAGAGGATTGCAGAAGTTCCTTCAGTGCTCTTGTCTTGTTTCTCAACAAAATATTAGGGGATCAGTGAATCATTTTCAGCATTCCAGTGAGATGGAGAATGTTGATGGATGAATTAATATGGGAAAGATCCCTGCTAAGTACTGAAAATCTGTTTGTGTTTTGTCAGGCTTGTTGGTTATAGAATATACTTAAATTAAACAAAGAAAAGAAATCTTCAAGGCAAAACAGAAGTCTTTAGCATATACAGTAGGCTTATAATTTAATTTTTCTTCCACTGATTACTGTCAGATGGACTAATGTGAAACCTTAATAAACCATCAAGACAATAAAAAGCTTAAATGGTCTCTTTATTCTATGACACCATTTGAGGAAAGGAACACTTGAAGGTGTTGTTTTGGTGGCTCACTTCTTATGAGTTTAGCTCTCTTCATCTGTTTCCCTGATGCCATAACTTGTTATACCCTGGTCTCATCTAATGCACATACATTACATTCACAATGAGATCTTGATGTATTGACCATGCTCGGAATATTTGTCTTAAATGTCTGTGGCTTTGTTGGCTTTTTAGGCTCCAGAGGAGAAAGGTGAATCTTCCAGTTAGTTGCCTGGGTAGTTTTGCCTGGCTTTTCATTCAGAGCAGGATAATAGGTGCTTTCAAGCTTGCTCTGAGAAGACAGAAAATCTGAGGAGTGAATAGCAGTAAAGCTTGCAAAGCATCCAGATTGGTTAACGTTTTAAACTTTGTGAATACCTGCCTGTATCAACGAAGAGATTCTAAGGCAAAATAAATTAATTGTACATATGGTTTACATTGAAAAAGGCCCTATGGACCAGATCCTCAGCTAGTGTAGATTTGCATAGCTCTGAGGATATAGCCATATATGTTTGAGAGACTGTCAAGAAGTTTAGAACCTTTGCTGAGGTTGCTTACTGCACAACAAATTCCATTCCCAGTTATGTCAGTGTAGATTCTGGCTTCAGCAAAGTTACTCCGGATTTAACCGATTGGTATAACTGAGAGCAGAGACTGGCCTTCTTATCCTCATTATTGTGCAGGAAGAAAATATTGGTAAGATCTCTTGGAAACTAGGGATTACTTTTTCCAGAGCCAATTTATCTTCCTTTATTTATTGGTCATTCTTCCCCCCTTTGGACTGTATTCTTTCATCAAATTTTAAACCAAATTCCCTATGGGAATCAATGGGGAGTCTGGCTTAAAAGCTGATTGGCCCCTTAGTCCTACCTGCTGGGAAGAGACACACATTTTACTAATTAGTAAAACACTGAATTTACAGAATATGTTCATGTTGTGTTAGCATCCAGAAGTTTCATCATTGGGCAATTAGTCTCCAGACCAACTGTTTTAGTTAAAAATATTCTGAAAATTGTCTTCAGTTTAATTGTATATTGTAAACTCCAAGGTCCTAACTGTCCTGCTGCAAAGATCCTGTGGCACTTTTAGTATGAAAAATCTGGTGTTCTTGTCTAAAATTTCTCCTCTTCCCACTGTTGTGCGGTATTCAGTGAAATAATTGGCTGCTGCCCTTCACCCAGGAAGCAGCTGCATTTTTGTAGGGACATATGTGTATAGTTTGTAAAGCACCTTAGGATGCTTCAGGATGAAAGGTGCTAATGTAAATGTAAACTATTAGATGTGAACTGTGAAATGTAAGTTCCAGTCTATGATTACAGGAGAATGGTTGCAGCAGTGTCTCTACTAAGAGTTACACTTATGTAAATTAAGTTGTTGCTTTTCAGTGCATCATGACCTGGGTTTAGAAATTAATTTAAAATGGTGATTTTTTTAATAGGATAAACTCCTCCCACATGGTGTGCTAATTAGAGTTAGAGCTGGAGCTTTTCTGCACATAAACAATTCCTTGCCACACTGGCAAGCTGTTGAGGCTAATTGTAGAGGAGCTAGAAGTGATTCCTTTCATCTGATTAATGGCATTTTCTTTTTGTACATATGTGTGTATATTTCATTTCTTTGTATTTCATTGTATCATTTATGCACCACACAATCTTTTTGAATGTATTTATCCTCCAAATACCCCTGTTCAGTAGGGGACTGCTCCTATCCCTGTTGTATAAATGGGTTGTCTAGATGGAGAACTGAGGCACAGAGAGATGAAGTAACTTGTCTAAAGTACACAGGAAATCTATGGCAGAGCAGGGAATTGAACCTGAGTTTCAAGCTTGCCATCTTTGCTTAGTCACTTGCTCAGATTATTCTTCAGGGATGGGGCAAAGCTGCAAAATTTTGATGATGATTTTGAACATAAAGTTCAGGAGTGTTTAGATCCAGGGTTTTGCTTCAAGAACATTGTAGAGACGGAAGATTTTGGTTTAGATCTAATAATCCAGGCCCAAACGTCCGGGGATGTTTAAGATTTTGGTTTTGGCTCATTTTTATTGTATGTATTTAATAATAACCCTACATATATTTTGCACCAGGGGAAACTCAATGTAGAACCTTTATATACCACCACTACTCATTGATTCTTGTCAAACTAGTTACTAAACTGACACAGAGACTGCTCTGGTTGCATTGGCTGATGATCTCCTTCTGTCAATGGATGAAGGTCAGGTATCCATGCTAGTATTATTAGACCTGTCAGTTGCCTTCTGCTGACCATAAGGAGATGGCATTGACTTAAGCCCTAGTGGATGCAGATTGGGTTACTCTTGAGTAGCTCTATTCTTACCTTGCTGAGCACTTTCAGCAGCTGGTGTTGGGTAATTACTACTCCTGTCTGAGGGCTTGTCTACACTGGCAATTTACAGCGCTGCAACTTTCTCGCTCAGGGGTGTGAAAAAACACCCCCCTGAGCACAGCAAGTTTCAGCGCTGTAAAGTGCCAGTGTAGACAGTGCACCAGTGCTGGGAGCTACGCCTCTCGTAGAGGTGCTCTCTCCCAGCGCTCTGCCGCAACCACACAAGCCACGTTAAAACGCTGCCAATTGGGTTCTGCAGCATTTCATCATCAAGCTTGATGTGCCCATGAGGCCACTGGGAGGAGGCATGGCTAGTGAGAAGTGTCTTCAGTATGCTAATGCCATGCAGCTTTGAATCTCCATCTTAACTGTGTTGAGAGTGTGGTCAGTTGCATTACTTAATGTCTGTGTGAGTTTGGGGCATGGATGAGAGCAAGCTGGAGACTCAGTCTAGACAAGACTAGCGACCATGATGCCGACTGGTTGGGGGAAGCAGCCAGAGGATATGGCAGATATACTACTGACCCTTTTGATTGAAGGTGTATGTTTGCTGTTTGTGAACTGGGATCACAATCTCTGTCTGGTTAGCCTCACAGCTGTTATTAGAAGAGCAGGTAGCAGCTACAGGCAAGTCAGGTTTTTTTCCCCTTCTTCACACAGCCAGAGGGTAGATTCTGTTTCTTTTGGACGTGGACCTTGTAACTTTCATGCATATTTTCGTCACCTTTGGGAGTAGACTATTGTAATATACTCTACCTTGGGCTACATTGTAAATCAATCAGTGGCAGACCTAGGAATAGAACCCAGGTTCCATCCATTAGACCATACTGTCTCTACTAAAGATGAAGGTGATCGTGGGCTTTGTTGTAGAACTCCCCGGTTTGTATATTGCCTGCAAGCCATGTTTTGGGCCTCCCTTGAACTAGAAGTGAATTCTATTTTAACCTGTAACACAAAGCAATCTCAGTCCCAGCTGACAGACAAAAATTGCTTGCAATCAAGTGTAGACCCTAGGAAGGGCATGTGGCATGGCAGCCTGTGTGTGCTAGTGATCTTTGTGAACAGACAATACATTCAAACTCTTACGGGGGTGGGGGGAGGGGGAAGCCTGGCTCATGTAACATAACTCCATTTTTAGATTTACCCCTCTGGTTATTTATCAATTAAGTATGCTGAGGGTAGTAAGCAGATGACCACAGAATTGGGGAGGGGGTGGAACTAATAGTTATTATACTGTTCCAAAAACCATAATACTAGATACCAGAGGGAATGAGAGTCAGATGTATGTGATGTTGTTGAACCACCATTGGTAGAACAGAATGTACTGTGTTATCCAACTACAGCCTTCTCTTTGTCTAAAACCAAATACTATGACTGAAATGTGGATGTCACTCTGTAGCACTTGTGCGGTTTGTAGAATCCTCATTACTGCTCTGTACTGTGTGGAATTTATTAAACTGCAAATTAAAGTTCAATGTCTTAAATCAGTTTATTCTGCTACGTTAACTTTTTTCCCCCTTTCCAGAGCGAGTTATATACAAGTGAAGAAAGTCTGAGCACAACCAATCCTTATTAGTCCTTACTAAGGCAGATCTCTCATTGGCTTCAGTGGGAGGTTTGCCTGAGTAAAGAGCATCGAGTAGAGGTGGTGGAAGAATTTTTGTGAAAACATTTTTTGGCAATGAGAAATGGACTAACATTTTTCCATTTTTAAATGAGCAACCAACTGAAAACAATTGGTAGATATTGTATTGAAAACCAAATTTTTTTACCCAAAATAGTTTTTTGAAAACTGTAAATTTGGGAATTTTGACATTCCATGTGAAAAATGGCGTTTTTAGCCAGCTCTAGCACTGAACTGAATAGGGGCCAGGAGGAGGAAAAACTGTCATGAGGGTAAAGATGGATATAAAAGAAAATTGTCATAAAGTTCTAAGGAAGTAAATCATGTAAGATGGACCTATTGCTTGTGCACTGATGTTGCATTCTAAGCAGAATTTAGAATTCTATGATTCTATGATTAAGTAAAAGACAGAATGTGCTCCACTTTCTTTCGGTGAAAGAAACTGGTTCTACTAGGAAAAGTGCTCTCCTGTAGTTTGTCACTTGGTTCTCTGTGTTATCCTCCTCCCTCTAACTGGAGCATCCTCCATTGCATCTCTTTTTATATATGTTTCTCAGGATCTTAATAATTTTATCATAATTTATTATTTGCATAGTGCTAGCCCAAATCAGGAGTCAGGGCCCCAATGTTAGATCCTGTGCACACTTAGAATGAAAAGATTGGCCCTGTCCCAAGAAACTTGTAATTTAAGTATAAGACAAAAGACAACAGGTGAATACAACAGCCAGGAAGTTAGGGAGTGAGCAAGCATAAGATAACAGTCAGACAATTATGATTAGCATAATAAGCAGTGGTCACAGCTCAGCTCACCAAGCCATTTTCAAGTATTGTCCAGGCATCACAGTGGAAAAGAGTCTTATGGAGTGATTTGAAGGAGGACAATGTAGTCCCCGCCCCCCAATATCCCACAATATGAAAAAAGCCCTCCTACATCCTCCACTCTCTTCCTCCCCTGTTAAAACAAAGAGTCTGATCCTGCATTCCATCCTCAGGAAAGTCTCCCATTAACTTCAGTGGGAGTTTGGACTGACTAAAGAATTCAGCAGATAGCCCAAAGGAAATCTCTCTTTTTAAACTGAAGACCAACAGCAGCACAGAAGTTAAAATGTTGGCAACAACAGCTCAGAAGTTAAAATGTTGGCAACCGTTGGGAATGATCAGTGCCTTGTTCCTTCAAGTGTTGTTAGTGACACCTGTGCATCCTCTCTTCTTTGTCCTCCCTCCCTCCTGTGAGTTATTAAATGCCTCAGGACTGGGTGCCACTACTGCCCTTACACATGCAGGCCCATGGCTGCTTATCATCGCTGTTGCTTCTTGCTCAGTAAAGATGTCACACACCTTTGCTCTCCAGCTCCTTCGAAGTTAAACACACCCACCATTAAAAAAGAAAGTGATGTTATGGCTGGGCTTCAAACCCAATGGATTACATAATTAAAAAACAAATTAAAAGTTGTAATTCTTCTGCCAGGTGGAGTTGACAGCAACAGGGACCACGTTCAATGGATGGGGGTTTCTCTTAACAACAGAAAATAGAACTGTCTTAAGCTACCACCCAATAATCTGGGAAAACGAAACATCTCACCTGGGTGCCTCTAAAAGGCAATGCTTTCTTCCTTGCAATCACTGAACCTGTGCATAACAAAATAAAACTTTTATTAACAGGGAGAAGGAGACCCAACATTAATCAGGGAAAACGCCATCACCATAATTCAAAAGCATGTGACCACAGGCAAACACCCACCCCACGGTGTGTTGAGCAGTGTCCTTTGCCTCAGTTTCTCAACTTGTGGTGTGAAAGTCCAACAAACAAATGTCCCTTAACACAACACTCCTCTTTCCCTCCGTGGCAGCCCACTCACAGTTGGCAGTTCTTGGTTAGCAAAGATTCAGAGTTCAGAGGTGAATTCACAGGGGGTGGGGGCCTTGAACAACACTTCTGCTGCGGCCACCATTGCAACCGGCTCACAGCTGCCACTGTCTCTCTGCTGCCATCCCTCTGCTGCCACTGTCTACTGCTGTCCGCCATCTCTGTGCTGCTGCCCCCAGCAAGCTGCTGGGACATCATGTTCTGAGGGTCCACCACTTAACCCAGCTTTCACTGATTTCAGCTCTCAGTGAGTTCCGCAGATGGCGGGGAACCTCACTGCCAGTGCAGTTTCCATGTTGCCTTTCACTGTTCCCACACACAGTCTAAAACTTAGCCCCCAGACTTTCCTAGCAGTGAGGACACCATCCAGGAGTCACTATCTGGAAACAAGGACTCTTAATTGACTCTAATCAGTTCTGCCATTAAACACTGGAGAGGGGCAGGTTAAATAGCATCTTTAGGCACAGTCCACACCACCAGGTATAAACACCTGTCCATATCCACTCTTAAGTTTACTGGGATTTGGCATCCTTATCCCCTGCTTAGCAAGTGAGGTTCGGTTTACGGTGACCCCCCCTCAGTCATGGCAGGCTAAGCACAGTTCTGCAGCCCTTTACTCATACAATAAGGATAACATTATTTCATTATCCCTGCATTCGAATACTAGAGGGATTTGTAACCCCAAACCAGCCAAAATTAATCATTTTGGCAAAGCTGCACCATCTGCTACACACTTAGGCAGAGTAGGCATGTCTATGCAAACACAGTGTTCCTGAAGTCTTTTCCCTCAGTGCATCATTAGATGTCAGGGGAGAGCTCAGTTAGACTCTGCTTACAAAATAAACAAAACACCCTTTCCCCCCCATTTTGGCACATGTTTATTGGCCAGCCATGTAGGGACTTCTCATGCCAGTGAAAGTGAGGTAAGATCAGAATCTAAAATAGGGAACGAACAAGTCAAAAATTACTTAGATAAGTTAGATGTCTTCAGATCACCAGGGCCTGATGAAATGCATCCTAGAATACTCAAGTTGCTGACTGAGGAGATATTTGAGCCATTAGTAATTATCTTTGAAAAGTCATGGAAGACGGGAGACATTCCAGAATACTGGAAAAGGGCAAATATAGTGCCCATCTATAAAAAGGGAAATAAGGACAACCCGGGGAATTACAGACCAGTCAGCTTAACTTCTGTACCCGGAAAGATAATGGAGCAAATAATTAAGCAATCAGTTTGCAAACATCTAGAAGATAATAAGGTGATAAATAACAGTCAGCGTGGATTTGTCAAGAACAAATCATGGCAAACCAACCTGATAGCTTTCTTTGACAGGGTAACAAGCCTTGTGGATAGGGGGAAGCAGTAGATGTGGTATATCTTGACTTTAGTAAGGCTTTTGATACTGTCTCGCATGACCTTCTCATAAACAAACTGGGGAAATACAACCTAGATGGAGCTACTATAAGGTGGGTGCATAACTGGTTGGAAAACCATTTCCAGAGAGTAGTTATCAGTGGTTTAGATAATGGCATAGAAAGTACACTTATAAAGTTTGCAGCTGGGAGGGGTTGCAAGTGCTTTGGAGGTTAGGATTAAAATTCAAAATGATCTGGACAAACTGGAGAAATGGTCTGAAGTAAATAGGATGGAATTCAATAAGGACAAATGTAAAGTACTATACTTAGGCAGGAACAATCAGTTGCACACATATAAAATGGGAAATGACTGCCTAGAAAGGAGTACTGCAGAAAGGGATCTGGGGGTCATAGTGGATCACAAGCTAAATATGAGTCAGCAGTGTAACACTGTTGCAAAAAAAGCAAATGTCATTCTGGGATGTATTAGCAGGAGTATTGTAAGCAAGACATGAGAAGTAATTCTTCTGCTCTACTCCGCGCTGATTAGGCCTCAACTGGAGTATTGTGTCCAGTTCTGGGTGCTACATTTCAGGAAAGATGTGGACAAATTGGAGAAAGTCCAGAGAAGAGCAACAAAAATTATTAATGGTCTAGAAAACATGACCTATAAGGGAAGAGTGAAAAAATTGGGTTTGTTTAGTCTGGAGAAGAGAAGACTGAGAGGGAACAAGATAACAATTTTCAAGTACATAAAAGGTTGTTACAAAGAGGAGGGAGAAAAATTGTTCTTCTTAACCTCTGAGGATAGGACAAGAAGCAATGGACTTAAATTGCAGCAAGGGCGGTTTAGGTTGGACATTAGGAAAAACTTCCTAACTGTCAGAGTGGTTAAGCACTGGAATAAATTGCCTAGGGAGGTTGTGGAATCTCCATCATTGGGGATTTTTAGGAGCAGGTTGGACAAACACCTGTCAGGGATGGTCTAGATAAAACCCTTAGTCCTGCCTTGAGTGCAGGGGACTGGACTAGATGACCTCTCGAGGTCTCTTCCAGTTCTATGATTCTATGATTATGTTCTGGATTCATCCCCCACTGAAGTCAATGGCGAACCCTTCATTGATGTTAATGGTGCAGGATCAAGCACAAAGTTTCATGACTTGCAGGGTTCTTGGGCTCCAGTTTGACAAAACTGTTAAGTATGTTCTAAAGCTCATCCACACTTTAACACATGCTTATGTGCTTTGCTGAATTGGGATGTGACAGCCTCCCTGGAGACTCTGTGCACTGTGAATTCCCATTGATTTCAGCTCAGCACCTCTCACAGGAAACTGCAAAGATGATTTTGCCTTAGCTTAGCCCATATGATGACATTGCATTCGGCTTGCAATAAACATAAACAACTTTCCCCTTTCCCGTTCATTGCTAGAGATTGTCAGCAGCCAGGAAAGTAGTGTTTAGACTGCTTTCCAAACAGGTACCAATATGGCTAGCTCACAAAGAGGTAGTTTATTTTCCATTTTAATAGCTCTTTAAACAGGTCCTGCATTTATATACAGCTCCTTTGTTGGAATAAAAATCTTTGTCATAGGCTACCAGACAGCTATAAATAGCCATAGTAAGCATTTATGCTCAGGATAATCTCAGGAGAAGGTATTTTTAACTATGCACATTGTTTAGAATAGGAAATTCTTCTAATGCCCACATTTTCCATTCTTGGTGCCATTAACTTTCCCCTACCGCTTGTCCCTCTCTCTCTCTTTTCCTTTAAGGTTAAGGTTATAGCCAATCTGCTCCAGAGACAGACTCAAGTTTATTTCTTTTTTTTAAAAAATGCTAACTTTGGCCTTTTGCGACTCTATGGGAATTCAGTATATTTCATGGGGCTATCAGAATGTAAACGGGATATCTCGCTAGGCTGTCACCACAAATTGGGTAATGAATGAGCACTTTATTCTGTAGCACATGGAACTAATGTGCCTGTTAGAATAACAGTGGTCAATCTATTTTATACTCCCACAGAAAGTATTTGACTTTTTTTGGCAAGTTTGTGTGAGCTGCTACTTGTACTAATATTTGAAGGCAAAAGAAACATCACGATGCAGTGTATTTGTAACTTAAAGTAAGGCCCAGCATTCAAGTACAAATACATTAATAATCATGTTTTATATTTATATAGCACCATTCATTTCAAGGCAGCACAGCGTGCTTTATAAACTGGGCCAAATTCACAGCTGGTGTAAGCTGGTGCAGTGTAATGCACTGGCTCTGAGTGTGAGGGTTTCTACCCTCTAGGGGATGGCGCACAGAAGAGATAAGGGGTAAAATTTTTAAAAAGCACTTAAGTGACTTAGAAGCTTAAGTCCGATATTCAGCAATGACTTAAGCACTTAGGAACCTAAAGCAATAAACCATTTGAAGGCATGCTCTTTCTTTAGGCTGTTGTTTTATCTTTCCCGGGTTCCTTAACAGCGCCCCATTTACAGCCTCCTTTGATTTAACGCTGTGCATTCAGGCAGGTGACAATACCAAACTGAACAGGAAACTGAGTCATGTTATGTTCACAAAAAGATATACTGGCTTTTTCCCAGTTGGTTACAGCTTCTGTTTCAGGAGGGTAGGGAAAGGGCCAGAAAGGGACTGAGCTCAGCTAATTGAAAGCTGGTGGCCTGTTTGACCTTGGAGGGAGGCAGAACTTGCAGGCAGCAAGCCCCATCAGTACAGGACACACACATCACGTGATGGTGTGGCAGGCTCTTCAATCTGCGAGTGGCAAGAGCCAAGGGGCCAGAGTGAGGAGCTGGGTCCAACCCTATGGGACAGGCGCGGCCACTGTAAGGTGAGTGAAGGGTGGGCTTGCTCTGCAACTGCCTCCCTTTTGTACTGGGCCAGGATAGAGACATCACCTCCCACCCCCGCATCTAGAGCTATTAAGTTTTGCTCAGCCTCCCCCTCTGAAATATTTTCACCAGCCACCTAAGGCTGGAGGACAGCTCTGTAGTCTCCTCTAACCACTAATCAACACAGTTGAAATATCCTGAGTGCAAGCTTCACCCAAACCCTCCTATTATGCCTCAATCTTGACCTGGAGGCCTCCCTCCTCTGAGGTTGCCAGCAAGGGTGCCAGCTGTGGTGTGTCCACTAGGAACTGGCTGGAGACCACCAAGTTATCTCATATTCTTGGTTTGTGGGATTGAGTTAAATGATTTCTTCTGCAGTTTTCCTTGCGTCTCCTATCTGATGAAGCCATAGTTTTATTCAATTTAGCATTTTTCTCCTTTTGCTGGTGCCTAGAATGTGACTAGATCAAATTTCCCCCTTCTGTCATGAGCATTAGCAACTTTTTATTTTTTATATAAAATTCTTTTCTATAATAAAATCTGTCCCAGACTCCAGTTATATAATATTCAAGGTCACAGTGATCATAATGGAATCCATTTTGCTCTAGGATTGTGCTTATGGAGGTGAAAATGGCACACTGGGAGTTTTCATAGTTTTTTGCCACTGGACACATATTTTTGGGAGACTTTGATTCCACACAAAATTGATTTAACTGTGAGGCCTGCAGTAATACACGTCTTCCTATTTGCATCCTTCATTTCATTTGTGGGGTACAAACAAAAGACATTATGGGCCATTTCAACCTCTACACTGGCTACTCTCACACAAAGAATGGGATACACTGACTTTGCAGCTGTGGAATTTCTCTGATAGTCTTTGTTTGCACATACAAACTAATGAAATGATCAAGACTAGCAGATCCTCCAAGATCCACAGAGACATGGGGCCTTCCATATAGGTGTCCTGTGTTTTCTTCCATCTCCCCATCTGTCTCTTAGCAGCATGGAATCCCTCACCAGATGCTTCATTTGGAATCATCCTCATGGAATTTCCACATCGTGGAGGGGATATTCCTATACCATGAGGTATTCAAATACCTGCCAGAAGCCTGTGACATTGATGTGAGGGATGATGCTCTGAAGAGTGGCCATCATCCTGACTTTGTGTCTCCAGCTGTAGATCCCATTCCCTAATGAGCATCTACATAAGGGCCTCTGTGGGAATGGGTGAAGGAACGTACAATGGAGGTAGCACTCCCCACTTTCTTGACACTTCCCCATCTGGATCTGCCAGGCTTTTGTCCTTTCTGTTGAGGACACAGGAGGAATACTAGGGCCTACCTCAGTTGCCAAATCTCTTTGAAAATTACAGTGGTGTAAATTACCATTTTCAGATGTTTTGGGGTTATTAAGCCTAGTGGCTTATTCCCTGGAAAGGGGAAGTTTAAAAAGGGTCAGAAGAAACTGGAGAAGAAGGAAGCAGCTCAATGTAATATCTTACATGTCCACAGTAGTGTCTTCTCAGGATGGCAGGGCTGGGCATGTGCTTGTGTCTGGAGTTTGGCAAGCCTTACTGATAATCTCCATGAGCCAAACTGTATTAGTTAGAATCAGATTCACTCCAAGAAAGATAGAGGTGGGCGCGGGGAAGAGGTAGAGGTGAGAAAGAAGATGGCAGAGCTGATAAAGGCACTTCCCACTCAGGTGAGCAGGAAAATGCTGCTGAGTCTTAAATATTGTTAAATGTTACAAAAGCAAAGGGCCAAATTCATTCCTTCATCAAGCAAGAGCTTGTCCTCATCGAAGTCAATGGGAATTTTTCCATTAATTTCTGCGGGAGTGTGATTGGGCCCATTGATTTCAGTCAACTTACATATAGGATAAATTTGGTCCATTGTTTACCAGGGACCAGCTTACACAACTAGTGAATATAAGTAACTTCATCAAACCCAAATGAAGAGGACAGGAACAGTTAATATGTAGTGGCTGCTTAATCAGAACCCTGGTGTATAGTCTTATGGGCAACAAAGGCTGGTAGGAATTAGTGTAACTCACATGGGTGGATGGATAGGAGGTACGGGTTTGCCTCTGTGTCCAGCATGCAGCAGATATGAGTCTGTTACATCCCCAGATGGAGGATATTGACTCTATATCTCACGCTGTCACAGCTTATGCTTTTAATTTGAGAGGTCCCCGGTTCAATTGCCAGTGTGTTGGCTAAGACAACGGTTGTCATGTTAGCACAATTTAGAGCCATGTTTTACTGTCATGCACTAGTATAAATCTGGAGTTAACCTGGATTTACATTATTCTCACTGAGAGCACAATTTGTCTTTGTGTGTGAAGCCAGTAAAAAAGTGTCATCAACAACAACAAATGTATGTAAAGCAGTTGCATGTCTTTGGATTGCAGCACGTTGTATAAATGGCCTGTTGTCAATGCAACATTTCCCTAGTAGCTCTACACTGACTTCAAGCACTACCTTGCTCCAGCCTCCAAACTTAAGGCCCTGACTCAGCAAAGCACTTAAGCATGTGCTTAATGCTAACTTCAGTGGGACTTAAACACATGCTGAAGAGCTTTGCTGAATTGGGGCCTAAGACATTAACCTAAACGTTTTTCAAATGACACCCCTGCATTTGCTCAGGATCTAAAAGGAACAATTAGTATATTCTTTGGGACGTATTTTCAGCAAAACAGAAATAATACAAATTAGGAGGGGTGATTTTTCAGTAAGAAAGGCCTCAGGAAGAGTCAGATTATGACTGGCAGCAGGCGGGTACGCTATAGGAGGTGGAAGGCACAGGGATTCTCTTTCCCAGAATGCAGCTGCACAAGGGACAGCCATAATATGAATGCTGTTGGAGGGGAATGTGTAGGGGAGCTGGGCTAGAGAGTTCTGCAGGCACAATAGGTGCTCTGGAGGGGGATTGTCAGGACAGGGTTTGTCCCCGCCTTGCTGCTAGCAGAACTGCACTGAGGAGATAACTGGCTGCACTTTTGATTGCATAGGTTTTACCACGAATTTTCAGAGCCCTTTGGCAAGTTCTGAAAACAAGATCTTTGTGACTATATTTAATTTTTTCAATTTTATAACACTCAAAAAAATCCATCCAGAGTCCTGAGTACTTTAGCAATAATTAAAATGCACATACATTAAAATGTTGATAATATTATTAATAACATTAATTAAAATACTCATCTCTCTTTGAGGATAGCTCCCCTTAACATTCACTTTAGAACTAACTGCAGAATCCTGGAAATATGAACAAAGATAAATGCACAGTGAAGTCCCGTAATAACAGCCTTAAGGCTGTGCCAACAGTGGTTAATTTCTAAGGAAATATTAATTTCCTCTTCCTGTTTTTCAAGAATTTTGTGTGTAGGAGAAATGTTTCTGTTGCATAAACATTTTAAAATAATGGCTTTAAAGAGTACAATTGAAAGCCTGAATCCAAATGTTTTGCTAATACTTAAAGAATCTTTGTTCAACTTTTGCTTCCTTTTTTTTTTTTTTTTTTAATTCTTGAATAGGAGTCTGCAGTTTGGCTGAGCTCAAGATCAGTATAGTGCAGAAATGGTCAGAAAAACAACTTTGGAATAATATCATCTTCTTATCCAACACAATCTGCTCCATGTGTATCTGCTCACATTGCTAATAGCAAGTAGGATTTCTTTTATGCTTTTAGCCATGCAGAGCTAAAATGGGAGCGTGAGCTGGATTCTATTCTGCCTCACACATAAACAGCAAAATAGCTAACTTCTGAGTGCAGAATCTTTCTTACAGATGCTGATGCAAGTGGCAGAAAGAGCACAGCTGGAGTTTTCAGATCCCAGCCTGAGCTTGCAGGGTTGACAGTTAGAAAATATTTTTCTGAACTCCTAAAAATGAGTATGTATGGCATGGAACCTCTGGAGGGAGACTAAATATGGAACCACATGATGTGCTGTTTAGAGTGTAACCACATTTTAAGATAACAGGGCAGCTAGATGTACTGGGATGCATGCACCATGTTCAAATACAATGGTGACGGAGGGGCATCACGTACCTGGATAGACAGACAGATATTGTTAGACTACATAGGAATCAACATGAGTCTAGACATAGCAAGTGTACCTGTCCTTGAAATCAGAGCTCTATCTGCTTACACCAGGGTTGATCTTAGTTCAAGTAGTAAGAAACTATTAAAATCAATAACAATGGTATAAAAGACACCTGTCTAAAACTGGTTTGGTAGGAGACTCAGTCTCACTGCTTCCAGTGCTTGAGCTGAAGTGTGTATGTGTGTGCAAGTGGGAACGCCATACCCCCACTCCTTGCTGTTGCAGCTTGAAAAGGGGACTAAAAGATGAGGAAAAAATAGGAACAGCTTGCAGATGGCATACATTTACTTTGGGGGGTGGGGTGGGGATGCCACCCAAAGGAATGCCATGCTGCCAAAAAAGGCTACTATATTAAAAGGGGCACATACTATCCGGGGGTGGGGGTGGAGGAGAGGGGGGCGCATAGCAGTATGTTTGGAGGCTGCTATCACTTTTGGAGGTGCCATCATACAAGCACCCTTTCTGGGAGGGCACATACCATTTGGGAGGGATTAACTGGTAACTTTGCCAAAACGGACTTTCTCTTTTATAAATTTGCTTTCGTTGGCAAACCCTGTTTTCAAAGTAAAGGCAGACCACTCCAGTGCTAAAAGTGCTGATGAGAGGGTTTTAAGTGCACACTGTGTTACATCATTTAAAGCTTGCTTGGCACATTCGGTTTTATAATGAGTAATGTGCCACAATTTAAATAATGGAATATATCTGATGTACAGGACACGGCTGGGTTTCTTGGGAAGGCAGATGGAGGGGTCATCAATTTGTGGTGGGTAGGTTGCCTGTCTGATTATGTTAACAGCTTAGAGCCTGGTCTTGTTGTCCTTAATCTCATCAGTAATCCTCAATCATACGACTTGCATCATTGATTTCAATGGTACTACTCACATGATTGAGGATTACTCATCTAAGTAAGGTTTGAATGACTATCCTCTTAAATGACAGGCAGCTCCCTCTACAATCCCCAATCTGGCCACAGGCAGGGGGTTTAAAAGATGTCAAGAGTCATTGGATGATAGATGCATTAAAGGGATAGGGCCAAATTATACTCTTTTATGAAAAGACCCCTGCAGAGGCAAAATAAAGTGGAGAACCCCATTCGTTTTCAGGCCGGAAGTTTCTGACAGATCATCCTGCTGAGGGATGAGTTAGGGTTTCCATGTCTGTTTCCAGGGCTTCTGTGGAGGCTGTAAAGGGCCAGGGTTCATGGATTTCTACTCCCAGAGATGTCCTGAGATCTCTGGGGAAAAGCTTTGGCTCTTGGGCCATCTGTGTGAACAGACTGCCCCATATGCCATTGCCACCGTACTGCAGCAGCTGCAATAAATAAGTCTGCAGCTGTGACTTTCACTCACTACGTGGGATTCCTACCCATCCCTTCTTGCTGCTTGCATATGTATGGTGTGACCATGTAACAAAGTGCTCTGATGTCATGTACAGGTACAAGGGAACAGAGTTAAGGATGGTATGGGAACCTGACTTCTGTGTAATTAAAATCTCACCTTAGCATAACATTTCAATGATGTAGATTTTCCCCCTTACTGAACAGAATATACCGGGATTCTGATTTTCATAGACGGATGTGTACAATTGCACCTGTGAGATTTGCACACAGTAGTACCATGACTATATGTGCAAATACTAAGATTTCAGGCAATCTCTGATTTGCATACACCCTCCTGATATCTGCATGTACAAGTTATACACACAATTCTGAGAGTGGCCCATCTTTGAAAAAACTGTTCCTGTTCCTAATCATTCATTTTGTTAGCAGGCTAGCAAATGCCAATGTCCTGTTTTTTATGGCAGAGACTGAAGATTTTTCACAGCTTAAAATTGTTTATTGAAGTTTTCAAAAGCACCTAACTCCCATTTAAAAAAAAAAACAACTTAGGCTTCTACGGGTAGGGCACTGGACTGGGACTCAGGACACCTGGGTTCAATTCCTGGCAGTGCCACTATTTTGGTGCATGACTTTGGGCAACTCACTTCCCATTCTGTGCATCAGTTTCTCCATGTGTAAAATGGGGATAATAATACTGGCCTCATTTGTAAAGCACGTTGAGATCTATGGAAGGCAAGTGTTATAAAACAGATAGATATTTTAGGCACATTTGAAAGTTTACTCTGTCACGATTTTCCAAAGCATAATTTGAAAGAGGGAGGAGGAAAGAAGGAAGAGGGGCATGCACATGTGTGTTGTGGGTTGGAGATGAAACATAATGCTCTAGAGACATACAGCTGTCTTTTATTTATTTTATTCTATTCAATAATTTATACTATTCCTGTCACCACCACATCTGGGCACATCACAGCTAGAAACAACAACAATTATCATTCAGGCCTTGACTGTGCCATTTAGGCTCAATCCATATTAAAGGGAGGCGTGGAGCCACACAACTTTAGGAAGAGTTTAAGGAGGCCTCCCACAGTCCCTAGGGACAAGGAAGCTAAAAACTCACTGCTGCATCCTTTGGTGGGGTCTATTTTACAGTCCTGCTCCTGCCAGAAAGCTCCTCTGGCTTCTGCAGGCGCTGAGATGGAAGGGATGTACCTGTGGCCCTGTCTTCCTTCCCCATCCTCTTCAGGACACCATGGATCCCTGAGGGAGTAGGAATAGATTAGCCCCAGTGCTATTCAGTGTGTGGAGCTGAGATTCTGCCTGATCTTTACATAGACCATGGAAGGTTGGGGAAAGTTCCTTGCACCCTCCCCTGCAACTGCCTGTTAGCAGAAAGCTTAACAAAGTTAGAATTCAGGAAATGCCTTCATGTGTAACCTTTGCCAGCTGTGGTTTCTGGTATTTTGATGGGTGGGTTCCTTACGTGGCCATCTTGATAAGAAAATGGCCTGAGCCAGACCCATTTCATCCAAGGATCATTGCCTTAATCTCTCATTTGGATTAAATGGAGAGGCTTTTTTTATATATATATATATGTAAAGCACTGTACTTATTACATTTTCTCCAATCTGAGATTCATTTAACCTCTTAGACCTTGCAATATGGAGCTGAGTCACCACTTGACATTTAAGGATGAAGCTATCTTCCCAATCTAAGTCTGATTTTCAACCTTCCCGAGCTTTCCCCCCTAAGAAATTAGCCCCCCTGAAATTACACCCACCACATCTCATCATTGGTTAAAATGTTCTGGGAAGTTTTTGGGGAATAAAAATGATAATAGTAGTGTTAAGCTTATGCTGTTCCAAAAGTGTTTCCCATTTTGATTTTTTTTCAATGATAAAAAAAATGTAATTATAAAAAAACAATCCCCAGGCTCTGGGACTGACATGACATTTTTTTTCCTTGAAAGCAAGAATGGAGGAAGAAACACACAGAATAATATTACTGGGTTACTTGGGAACTACAATTCCTCAGGGCTTTTTTCAGGAACAGTTTTTTTAGTGAGGGTGCTGAAAACCATTGAACAAAGCTGTGAACTTTGTATGTGATGGAAACCATGTATTTCGCTGTTATTACTACTTCAAGCCAGGGGGCGCTGTTACACTCCCAGCACCTTTAATTCCAGCACTCCTGGGTTCTTTTTTAAAAATGTATGTTTTAAAAGGAGTGAATTAGAGGACTGAGGCCAAAGGTGGGTTTTGAAGAAGGATTTCCCTTATGGCTAGTGTCTTATGGAAATTAATATGATGACATGGCTAGAGTTCTATAGGCATTTTTCTTAAACCCTGTAGAACTGAATAGAGAAAGTGATCCTTCTTATGGGTTTTTACGAGCGGCGCGGGGGTCTGCAGTGTTGGTATAGGACTGGGCAGGGAAAGTTGCTCACTTAGCACCTGATGCAAAACTCCCAGTGACTTTAATGGTGCAGACTCAGATTTCTAAGCAGCTGGAAATGCTGCATCCTCAGGTATGTAAGGGCAGTTGCTCTTCCTATGAGCAGGGGTAACTCATTTTCTGCCCCACTGATGCTCTGCGGTACCCAGGATCAGGAGCCTGTCCAGTCCATCCCACTCTCCATCCACACATTGCCTCTTATTTCTCCTTGGGTGTGAGGTCCACTGGGGGCAGGGAGTGAGGGAGCATGTTATGCATTGACTTCCCCAGGTGCAGTGCCTCTGGGCACACCAACTAAGCTCCATATAGCCTCTCTACACCTGTCTGTGCTGTGCAAGGCAATGCAGGGTTGAAAGGAGAGCCCAATATACTTGTGTGAATCACGTCCATTCAAAATGCTAGACACAGGACTGCTAAACCCCCACCCAAAATCTATTTGTGTTTCATTATGTCGCTTTAACCTTGTGTACATTGCATGAGTATTGGTATCTTGGAGGTTTTAATTAACATATCAGAACTATGTATCTTGGCTTCCTTTCCCCCTTTTTAATACATTGAGGAATCCCAAAGATTCTTGATCAGTTTCATAGTTCTTAAAAGCTTTAGAGGCCTTCATTTAGATAGCTCTTAGCATACAAGGTTTTTTAAAAAGGTTCAATATGAAAAAGAAACTAAATTTTATCACAGAACATCACATCAAAATGTTGATTGGGTAACATGTTGGCAAGCTATAACAGATCCATTGTAATAGTTCTCCATGTTTCCATTCTGTTTTTAGACATTAGCTTGCCATAAGAAGATTATTGAGTTTTCCACTATTAACCATATAGGGTTATAAGGTCCTTGCTCAGTTTTCTACTCAAGTTTTGGTCATTGCTGCAATAAAGATGAATGAATTTTAAAGCTGGTTGAAAAATGCAAACATATTTTTTGTGAAAAAGTTTGAAATTTCAAAGTTGTTTTGATTAGAAGTGTTTGAAAGGCCATTTTTCAGAGCATGCTTGTGATTTTGTTCCCCAAAATGCAATTAAAATGGTTTTGGAAATTTCCAAAATCTAGGTTATCAAAATGGTTATTGAACTTTATTTTTACTAAATGAAAAATGCCAATAACCATTTCAATCACATTTTGGATAATATTTTCTCTAAAGGTTTTAAAAAGTATCAATAAAGCATGGTGTTTTTTCCAAAGCTGAAAAATTTAGACTATGTTGACAATTTTTGTGAACGTTTGCACATTAAAAACACACCTTAGTGATGAAAAAAGCTATTTATTTGGAAGAATTTCCACCACTTGTAATTAATTTGAACTCCAAGTTTCAAAGTTTAGCCAGCAACAAATGGTTCTGTGGCACCTTATAGACTAACAGATGTATTGGAGCATAAGCTTCTGTGGATGAATGCGCACTTCGTCAGACGCAAAGCTTAGCAGACATCTACACAATACTAAAACTGACTCCTTAACACAGGCAGCTCCTGATTGGCTGGATCAAACTAAGTGGCTTTCAATTGCTCTAAGACTACTAGCAGAAAGAAAAAAAAAGACCTTATGTGGAGGTATAACAGTCCCCAAAGGGAGCTTCATTTACGGATGAACTTCTTCATTTTTGCCTTAATATTTAAGACACTTAAAAATGAAGGCAAAATAGGCCTCATAAAACAACAACACGATCATGTACAGTAATACAGATTGCCACCCGTTCTTCCAACTACCTTCCCTCTTCTTGCCCAGGATCCTGCCCACTGACACGTATGAATTTGAACTCCCTTGCAGTGGGAGAGCAAGAATCAATTCCTATATCCAGCATGCCTCAAATGATAAACCCCAAGGACTTCTTCCCGCCCAGTTGTTACTGAATCACAGTGGAATTCAGGTAACTGGATAGAGAAACCTAAACAAACAATGGAAGAGAGACAGAAATACCTAAATTGTCTCTTTATAAATGGGCTAAAGTAACCTCCCAGATCACTATATCTGTGCATCATCTGAATGTCCATTATCATTTTAATTTTCCTCTTTGGTGACCCTGTGTGTGCATGACCTTAGGAAAAATGACTGCTTGTGAGGATGTTTCAGTGTAGATCACAGTATTTAAATGCTACAGGGTATCAGCTGATTGCCTGTAGGGATCAGGAAGGATTTTTTCCTCTTGTATAGAGTTTTGCACAATTAGCCAGCTGCATTATGGTTTGGTTATTTTTTTTTTCTTTCTTTCTGTGAAATATCAGGCATAAGCCACTGCTGGAGGCAGGAACCCAGACTTGATGGAGTGCTGATCTGATCTGGTATGACAAATCCTGTGGAAGTGTTCAGCTATTACTTTAACCCTTTGTTGCCCATAATTAGGAAATCCCATTGGATAACAGCACTGTATTGGTGAGACTGGAAGCTTCTGTGCTGAGGCCTATTGAGAGAACTTCAGAGAGAGCAAACAAGAGAGAAACTTTAAAAAATAAGAACTTTATTTATCTCCTCTTTTGAAGATCCCTGAAAGTTTAATTCCTTTAGTGCTGTTTAATTTTCCGTGGATTCCACCTGGAACCTGGAAGCATTTGGTGGGCTGGGAGGGTGAGGTTTAGGGGTTACTCGGAAACTTTGTGAGGTTCAAATGGGCTGGGCTGGGAGGGATGGAGGGCTTGTTAGACAGATCCAGGGATTGGTAAGTGAGTTCAAGAGTTAGGACAGAGATCAGGATGCTGGGGGAATTGCTGAGAGAAGCGAGGTGGTGGGGGGCAATGGGGACAGGTATATCCTCTCATATACAATGATCTACAATGGATTTGAGTGGAACTGAATGTAAAACTAACCCCTAATTTGCAAGGTATTTTTGCCTGGGTTTAGCAATCCAACTTCTGTCAAACTCAGTAAATGTCATTGATTCAACACTAGGCCCTAGTTAGAAAACATGGGATGGGGGAGGTAAATGTTGAACAGAACAGCTCTTCTTCGTTATCGTACGTTACTACAGGAAACGGACATACAACAAAAAACCTAAACCAAGCAAACAACTCCTCACCTCCCCACAACAGCAAACAAATAAGCAAAAGCCCCTCATGTATCGATCATTCTAACGAAAATCATCCCAGGCTGCTCTCTTGTGGAATGTTTTCCATTGGCTGCAGGCTTTTGAAGGAAAGAAAAGCGAAGAATCCTCTCCTGTTTTCAATTAAGGTTGTTAATGATTAACAGAGTGCTCCAGTATGTGTGGTGTGTTTTAATTAAATCAGAGGAGACATGATTTGGACAAGATTTTTGTTTCATTTTGAAAGTTATTAAATAAACTGACAGTGTTTGCTCATTGCAAGTTCCTGGGAGCATCCGGTTAGATAGTAATCATGTGCAGCTAGTGAAATAATGCTCATTCCAAAATACCTAAGGATAATAACGGAATATTAAAAAAAGATCACTCCAGTCACTTTGGGACTGAGCCAATCATTAAGTGACACAGGATCGTGCCTGGAGGCTCCAAATTTGACATATATTTAAGCTGAGTGCAATAATATTATAAAGAACGGTCCAATCTGCATGTGTCTGCTCTAGATCTGGATTTTGAATATCCAAAGTTGTTCAGATCGGGTCTTTTTTGGGGGGAGAGGGATGGCTCATTATAAAGATTGGGGTGGGGGCAAATCCTCAGTGTTGTCAGAAATCCATTGACTTCACCAGAACTATCGTAGTTTGTCGATGTCTGACAGTTTACGCCAGCTGAGGATTTTGGCCCTTGGGTCATTTGCAAAATATGGATCTGTCTCTAGGTTTGGATTTTGTCCACCCTAAAAAATTCAGGTTTATTAGGATTGGGGGTTTTGGTTCAAAATCATTTCTAAAATATATCATAGTATGAATTGTGCTTCTCATTCCAAATTTGGATCTCTCTCTCTCTCTCTCTTTCTGTGTCACTGTTTAAATCTGTTGTTCCAGCTGTGAATCATTGTTTTAAAAAAAAAAGCAAACACAGCACTCAGAGTAAAACTTCAAACATAAAGCTATCATGGTCATTTGGTCCCCTTCCCCCTCCATTAGGCTTCCCCTCGTTGTTCCAAAGGGGGAGAAAAAGGACATCAAGAGGGGAAAAGCCCCCTCCCCCCCAAAAAAAACAAGAACAACAACCCAAGAACCAAACATTTTTTGTTTTTTGGATCATAGCATTTTTTTAAATAAAAGAAAATGGAAAATTCCATGAAAAATTTCAAATTAAGTAATTTTTTTCTCTTTGGAAATTTTTCATGGAAAATATATCGCATTTTTAGCCTCTCTAATTTTAGCTATTTTGTTCAGAACAGAAAACATTTGAGAGTTCACACACTCAGCTGGCTCCTGCAGCCAGGAAAACTGTCACCTACGTGATATATGTGCAAACCTAATATATTTTGCTTTGTGGGAACTCCACTAGAAAATAGACAGTTTTTCTACAAAAACAAACTCTTTTATTTACGCTGGAGCTGTCCCCATAGGCCTGTTTAATGTGTACTTAGACTGGAAAAACGATGAACATCCCAGTTATTGATGCCTACTATAGTATATCAAGGCTGCAATTTTTCTTGTCTCTTGTAAAATTTCTTCCATACTCTTTGTAAGGGGGATGAAGGTGGATTCTTTCAGGTGGAGGAGCCATGGAGGGGAGGGGGGCCCAATCAGCAATTCAACATGCTGTATGATTACTAACACACAATGGCAAAACACCTGGGATACTCATGCCAATGTTAATTTTGAACTCTTTGAAATGCATATTACTTTGGTCTTCATTCTGATTACATATAATTATTTGCACCCTTCCCAGGAAGCCTTATCCATATGCATAAGGGCTAGGAACAATCTGGCCTCTTTAGTTTTGCTTGAGTTCAAACTCAGTAAGCACTTTAGGACTTGGGCCACTGACTCCAATGAGGATTTTACCTGAAAACACTGTGTAAAACTGATGAAGGGCTTCCTGGTTTTTATTTTGACAGTATCACTTTATTGGTGTGTAAATCAAACTCCTAGAGTTCACTAAGCTACAATGGTAACTCTCTGAGGGGAGAGAAAGGGGGAAAGACA
This sequence comes from Trachemys scripta elegans, assembly GCF_013100865.1. NCBI lineage: Eukaryota > Metazoa > Chordata > Testudines > Emydidae > Trachemys > Trachemys scripta. The sequence continues at coordinate 110,309,392 of NC_048298.1, forward strand.
CACTGTATTTTCCATTTCAGATCAAATTACCAGAAGATAGCACCAGCCCAGATGTTACATGGATACCATTGCTGTAGTCCTAGTATTTTGTTTTTTTTTTTTATTTTGAAAAAAAAAAAATGAAAAGATGAGATAAAAGACAAGAAAAGATTTAGTGGAAATAGTCTTATGAAATATTATGTTCTTTTATTTCTGGATTATGCATTGCTTCACAAGTAATGGATAGAGAACTCAAACATTGGCAAATATGTTTTTCTCATCAAACTTAGACTTACAGTGGAAGTTCTTGTCCATGCAAGAGACAGACTAGTATTAACTTCTCAGAAACTGAGGACAGATACCTAAGGTGAAATTCATCTTTGTTCAGAAAAAGACCCACTTATAGACAGTTCATGACTCCAGTCCCACATGAGCCCTGAAAACAGACCTTAAATGGTGAGTAGGCCTTGTATGGGACCTCATCACCTGGGTGAATTTTATCCCAAGGGGCTCCATTTTCAAAGGGGCCCATCCTAAACTCTAAATTTTCATGTTTGGTTTTGGGCAGGTGGTTCCATTTGCCCATTAAGTAATTAAACGTCTAACTACATGATATGTGTGTGCAAATTCTGTTTGGATGCACAAATTCTATTACTTGCACATGCAAATGTCTATGAATGCAAAACTGTGTGAGCAAAACTGAGGCCATATTCTAATATTTGGCCCGAGTCCATGGAATTCCATTTGCATGGCTGTGTGGTTTTTTTTATTGATTCATGTCACTGCACACATTAAAAATGCATATGTGGAGCACTGATGTTTACAATACTCCAAGGGGGTAAGGCTAAGAGTAACGGTAAGAAAAGGAAAATATGAGCTTGCTGTCAGAAGACATTTCCCATCACTAAGGTCTATTAGATGGCAGAATAATTATCATGAGGAAGTTGTGGAAGCTCCATCACTTGAGATATTTTAAAAACTGGACTGAAATCACTGGAGAATATATATTTGGTAGGGGATCATTCTGCACAAGGTGAAGATGGACTAAATCAGTGGTTCTCAAAGCCGGCCCGCCGCTTGTTCAGGGAAAGCCCCTGGCGGGCCGGGCCAGTTTATTTACCTGCCGCATCCGCAGGTTCGGCTGATCGCGGCTCCCACTGGCTGCGGTTCGCTGCTCCAGGCCAATGGGGGCTGTGGGAAGTGGTGGCCAGCATATCCCACAGCCCGTGCCGCTTCCCGCAGCCCCCATTGGCCTGGAGTGGCGAACTGTGGCTAATGGGAGCCGCTATTGGCCGAACCTGCAGATGCAGCAGGTAAAGAAACCATCCCGCTTTGCCAGGGGCTTTCCCTGAACAAGCGGCAGACCGGCTTTAGGAGCCACTGGACTAAATGACCTAATATCCTTTCTGAGCTTAGTATCTGTGAATTAGTCAGTCAGAGACATTACATATGGGTTACACAGGGGTGGCATAATATTCCAGGAATTGCTCACTGACACCCCAGGCTACATAGGACCTTCCAGGAGGGTTGACTGAGACCTTTTTCCTTCTGAGGTAGATAAATTGAATTCCATGCAGTTAACTGTGTTGGGGTCTTTCGGCTGAGACCTTTAAAACCAAGCTCTTGCCGCTCTGTGAAGTCATGAAAGACATTATGGCATCTTTCATTTTCCTGGGGAGTGAATAGTTTAAAAATATTCTTCAAACAAGAAGCAGCTGTTAATGTCATTCCAGTGGATTTTAACAACAAACACATTTTTTTTTCCTGCAAAATGCCAGTAGCTTTTAAAGGGTTTTTACAAATCCACTCTTTTCTGAGCAGTGGCACACAGGAAGGAAGAAGGCGTAATTAGGTATTCAGTATCTCTGAAGCAAGTCGGCTGCATTTCTAAAAGCTATTCCCATTCCCATCTCAAAGTTGCCTAATACTGGGAAAGGAATAAATATCAAGCTACTGAAACATTTAAAAAAAAAATCTAAGATGTCCGATGGCCAAGTAACAGAGCGAGGCTAACGGGCAGCTTGATGGCAGATGTAATCCAGTGTGGACACATTGAACTCCTCATACTCATTTACTGGGTTCTGAATTAACTGTAATCTCTCTGGGAAAAGACCTGGGTGACAGTCTGATCAGCTCATTGCAAACCTCTGCTTAACACGCAGGAAAGGTAAGAAACCAACCAAACAAAAATGTTAGGTTTTTCAAGTGGCCGCTGTCTTTTCCCACTCTTGGGATGCACCAACAGTGCAGCTTAGCTCGGTGAAACCTTCTACTACCAGTGCCCTTTGGGGTGCTCCTGGGCCCCCTCCTACCTCTCTCCTCACAGTTTCGAACGTTCAGAGGGTGGGACTGTGGGAGGGAGGGAGGGATGGTGCCTCAGTTTCTTCCAACCAGCCAGGAATCTCATTGGGTCATTTAATGTGGATCCTTTGGAACAGAGCATTCCTAGTGCTGTAGCCTTCTTAGTTTAGTTAGGTTTGAGTTCATTCTTTTTCTTTGCCTTGTTTCTTGACTAAGGATCTTTGTGCTCTGGTCATTGGTTCAGATACGTCAGAACTGAAGACAAGGAAACCAGATGTGAAGAGGTGCACTTTTCGCCCTGCCATTTTCCCTGTTTCGGACGCACATACGTGTTGTTTGAGGGAAGGTCCTTTTCCTTCTCATTGCTTCATATACAGCACCTTCATCCTACAGCCAGAAAGGGGCACTGGAATCACCTCAAAGCTATGCTACTGAAGGAAGCATTAGTGGTGAAACTTTCCAGCTCTGAAATGAAGGGCCCTGTAAATACTGGCAGAACAGCGCTACAACCTGACCCACCTCTCCCAAAAAAGGGCTACATACCTTGCACTCTGAGAGAGCGTTAGCCATCCGTTAGACTGTTTGTCTCTTACCAAAAAAGAGTAAAGGCCAGGCAATGACATCCTAATGCCTTCCTCTGTAGGTTAAGCTCTGTATTGATACCTCCTCTGTTCCTCTTCCAGAAAAGCTTAGCGATCACTTAACTAGAGCGAAGGCTGTTTCCATGGCCTGTCTCAGACATATTCTCATATTAGAAATCTGTAGAGCTGCCACTCGGAGCTCGATGCATACTTTCACAAAATATTATTATTCCTTAGATCTGGCATCTGATCACATGCATAATTTGGTATAGCAATATTATAATATTTATTTAACTAGGCCTTCTCATCCCAGTGACTGAAGGGAGGAGCACCACTTGCCAAACTCCCAAGTGTGGGAATGTGTGGAGGCTGCTCAAAGATGAAATAAAGATTACTCACCTGTTACTAAAGTTCTTTGAGATGGACTCTGCACATTCACACTCACTGCCCATGATCCCCTCTTCCTTGGAGGCATTGGAAGGAATGGGGGTGGTTCGGATGCCATGTGCTCTTTTTTAGAGCCCCTCTGCCTCCTCACTGTAGAAATGGAATTCAGTGGTTTGACCAGCCCTAATAATAAGTTATATAGAACTTTTCAGCATGAAGGAATGCACACTGTGGCCCAAAATTTCAAGTGTCTGTACACTTTGCACACATGCAGTGCCCAGTGGAAGGATAAATGAATCAGAGTTTTGTGCACATAGACGTCAACTTGTGCATGTGCATTGGGAACTGAGGGCCAGAACTTCAACTGGTGAAAACAGCTGTAGCTCCACTGAAGATGTCAGCTCCCTCAGTTTATACCAGCTGAGGATGTGGCCTTGAGTCTGCAAAAAAATCAACCCTGTTGGTTATATTATAAGACTCACCCAACCATCTTTAAATCAGAATGCAACAGCTGTTCCGCACATATAATACTACACAATTAAAACTGCAGAGGGAATTTTATGAAGGCAGAATATAATTACCTGGTTTGAAATTTGATCAACATGCAAATTAGTACCACCACACTTGTGAAAAATGGGGTGGTATATTTTAATAACTGCAAGTAGTTAGAATGTCGATTTTGTGTCCTGTTTGAAAGACAGCACTTCCACTAGCATTATGCAGGGAGGAATGGTTCAGTGTATACTCAAAGGTCAGAGTGCCACCTACTGAATCAACCTCACTAATTCTTGAAGCACTATTGATTCTCCCGGGAGGCAACCCATCCAAGTATTAACCAGCCCCAGCCCTATAGTTTATGAGATTTGACAAGATCACAGCCTGGGGTAGAATGGCTGCAGGATCACACAGTAAGTTGTTTCAACATGTTCACAGGCTGTGTACTGTGTTAGCTTAGAAGGTTATGAGAACCGAGCATGTGAAATTATGGTAAATGATGGTGTCTCAATTTATGACTTTGTTTGCATGTATATTCCCTGTGTCATTCACTGGATAAAAGGGCAGAATGCTGAGGAGAGTCTGTTAGGTTAGATCCCACTGCAGTCACATGTTTACCTTGGTCATCACCAACTGAGAATGTGGTGGTCAAATCCTGACATCAGCAGGAACTGTGGCTACTCCACACCTCTCAATGTTTGTCCCAGAGAATATATAACTGCTTGGAAACGACCCTCTGGCCTTTTCAACTGTCCGATCCCCATTGATCCTTTAGGATTTAGACTGGACATGAATGTTTACTCTTATGTATTTATACAATGATTTGTGATTAGCAGGGAGGCTAACATGGACCCTTGTTTTATAGTCAGTTACATGTATTCTCCTCTACACAAGCTCAGTCAGCTGGAATCAGGTGTTTGTTAATAAACACCTTTGCGCTGTATATCTAATTTCAACTCCTCAGTTATCAGCAAACCTGCGGAAACACTAGCATTCCCTGTGAAAACCCTAGGGAAGACTAGCATTTGTTTACCAGTTACCTTATTACACAGCAGCTGAGAAACCTGTAGGAATTTGTCACTGTAAGTATTAGCCCCAGACATCACAAAGGGGCTCTATTAGAGAGAATATGGTAAAAAAAAATCTGAGCTCATATGATGATAGTGCAGAGGGACCCAGAGGATATAGGATAGATAACGAGCCTGGTAGTGGGCAAATTCAGACTGTTGTCATAGTGCAAAGGGGCTGACCAAATGGTTAGCCTGTTGGCTGGAAAGAGCATCCAACAAGCCTCACGTTCCTGAAAGGATAATGACATTTTTACTATCTCATTCCACACCCTGATCATCCGTCCATTAGTTCACTGAAGCTGGCAGCTGCTTGCACTGACTCATCCATTACAGACATGATCAGCAGATCATACTGCAGGCAGAACTTGTCAAGTCTCTCCAAGTGAGTAACCAATTTATTGTGATATTTGTGTGACTTTTAGCTCCTCGGTTTTATTTAGGAAATGTTTTGTGATTGCGATGGGAGAGGGAGAGCTAGAGACAGAATAGGTTGCAGCGTGTTCAGGACTTGGTTGAGTTTAGAGTAAACATTGGATGTGTACAAAGTTTTATCTGTTCTTTCTGCTGGACAACACTTTGTTGTAAAAATATCCAGTTGGGCCCTTTCCTCGCCTTAATTGCATCTATACTTGTCTTTGATCTCAAATGTAGAACTTAAATCGCTTTGCTTGGAGGCAGTAGACAACAGAATATTTCTCCAAACAGGTTATTGATTAAAGTTCTGTGGCTAATGAGAAGTTTGCAGAAGTCACAGTTTATGTGAAAGCTGATCATTGCCTAATTCTCTGAGTAAATAACAGAGCCTTATGGCACAATCTGTCCCGAAGGTGGGAGGTGTGGGAGGGGAGAGAGTGAAGAAAATCAATTAGATGATATGCTAGTGCCAAAGAAATTGTCCAAATAACATTTCCCAAGATTTTGTTTGTCCTGTATTTTGCCTTCTCTTAGTTAAATCATAAGGGGCCAGCAATGGGTCTCTACTTATGTTTGGGAAGTGCTGTGAATTAGTGCTATATAATGCTTTGTTTGTAACAATATGAGCCAAGGTTTTCAAAAGTGAACAGTGGCTTTGGAGGCCTCATTTTTTGAAGTGCCCAACACCGTAATTGTCGGAGGGTGGTTGGTTGGTACCTTTTGGAAATCAAGCCCTTTTTAAGATGCATCAAATCAGGCATGCATTTGATACATTTGTTCCAGCATAGCAATAAGCCAGATCCTGTGGGTTGAACGTGGCCGCTTTGTGCTGCCTCCTCGATAGAATCTTTCCACAGAACCAGCCTGCCCTGCTGTGTAAGGATCACCCCATCAATGGCATAGAGCCAGTACAGAAGCCTCCCTCCTGACAGTGTAAGAGAAGTGGGTGGGCTGCACCTATGCTGCATTTTTGGCACCATTAGGAGCCCATGTAAATTTGAGCAAACCCGGGGTATTGTTATGTACTGTGGGGAACTGGCCATGCATACAGGGACCCTGCATTGGAGAATGCAGAGGTGAGCTTTGCACTACCTTTGCACCCCTCCCCTGACATACAGAGTGTGCAGTTCAGATAGACACCAGTATATAGATTTTCCTGCCCCTGGGGAAAAAAATCAGCAACATTATGCCTTATGCGTCACTGGCCATGGTAAGGCTCGTTTAAACTGCCAGAGCATTATAATGGGAGGTTAGTACCAACGAGTATTGGCCCATAGAGATTAACACTGATCATGAGAATGGGGAGACTGCAAGTGAATGTTGTGAACTGCCTGTGTGTTTGATTCTTCTCTCACCCACTCTGGTGTAAATCTGAAATAACTCCATTTATGTCTGTAACCCCTCTGCCCGTCAGAGTTGGCAGCAACAAGGGCCGGGGTCAGTATCTAGGGGTTCCGTTTCAATAACACAACGCAAAACCGGCTCGAGCCCCCACCCAGTGACCTGGGACAATTACATACCATCCCCCTGGGCGCCTCTAAGAGGCAATACTTCCCCTCTCACAAGCACGGAGTCTGAGTGTAGCAAAAGCCTTTTAATAAAGGAGGGAAGCAATGCAGCATTATGTTGGGGAAACACCACAAACAGGATTCGTAACACCAACCATGAGCAAAAGACCCACACCCAAGTAAGTTTGGCAGTGTCCTTTTCCCCTCAGGGTCTTAAGTCCAGCAACCCAATAGTCACCCCACCCACAGTTTCTGTCCTTGGTCAGTGCAGCCCCCTCAGAGTCCAGAAGTTCATCTCCAGAGTTTACCTCCCAGCCTGGGTGGAAGTGGAGGAGGGTATGGGGGGCATCTTACATGCTCCGCTGCTCGGGTCGACAGCCGAGTGCCACTCCTCTCCATGGGGTTCTGCTGCAATCTTCACCGCCAGCTGCGTCTCACCACCAGCCGCCCTGCTATCCGCTCCACTCACCACGCCTCTCTGCTCCTATCTGCCAGCTGCCCTGCTATCTGCTCCGATCTCCATCAGCCGCCCTACTATCTGCTCCACTCCCCGCTAGCCATCCTGCTGTCCACTCACCAACTTTTCTTCAGCCCCCTCCCACACACACTTAACACAGCTCTCAGTGATTTTAGCTGGTAGTAGGGGGAGCCTCAGTGCTGGTGCACCACTATCCCAAAGTATGTCTAATGGTTAGACCTAGGTATCAGTAATTTCAGCTCTGCAGCATGTAACAAGACTCCTAATAGAGCCAAAATTAGCTCTGTTATTACACACTGGAGAGAGGAGGGGGTCAAAGTAGTGTTTGGGGCCCACACTACCAGGTACATATACCCATCCCCCCATTTCTCAATTCACTGGGCTTTGGAACCCATGTCCCTTGCCTAACGAGTGCTGCTTAGTTGAGGGGAGTCCCTCCATCATAAAATGCCAAGTATAGTTCTACGGTCCTTGATTCACATAACCAGGATAACAACCCTTTATTACTTCTGCCCCAATAACAAAAAGACTGGGGATCCCACAGCAGCCAAAGTGACCATTTGGGCAGGCAGTCCCACATGCTAGGCAGGGTGGGTGTGTCCATGCAAACAAAATCAGCCCCTGAAGTCCTTTTCCACAGCTCACCACCAGATGTCAGGGTAGAGCTCATTCTGACTCTGATTACATGTCAATGGAATTATGCCTATATGAAATCGGTGTGTAAGGACAATCAATCCCTCTGTGTTTAGTGTATAGTTTATTGTGTTATTGGTTGCCCACACTTTGAGATTTAGGTATTCTTTTCCAAGTTTCTATATCAGTACAGATATAGATTGACAACCAGAAGCAGTTTTCCTCACAAGTAGTGGCATTTTGTTTTAGTGAACTAAAAATTGTGGCCATCATTTTATGGTGATTGTTTTGTCCACAAAGCATCTTCATGACCTCAAGCTAACAGTGAGGAAGACATTTTTACCCTTACCCACAAAGTATCAGTCTACTCCAAAGCACTGTTTTGTGTCTTCATTTTGAAATTCCGCCCCTTCTAAGGCAGAGAGTCAATATAGTCACTCCAGGTCCTCATACTTTGCCAATACATCTCAGTATACTTGGGGAAAAAAGGAATATGACATTTTTTATAACTTTGCCCAGTAAGGCTCTTCAAGGGGGGCAAGGGAAGCTTTGCCTTCTCTGTTTTGAATCAGATACAGTATGATCTTTTGCTTCTTGTAAATTCACTCTGATGGTGCCTTTACATATCAGTTTCACTACCTCCTTTAAGATGTCACCAACCTGCACAGCACACTTGTAATACTCAGAAAAATAGATATGCTAAAATATATTCTTGATATCATATTTATTTTGTTGTTTCTAAGTAAACTGGATATAATCCTTTTAGCATTCAGCACGCTGAAAATATAAAGTAGAATCTTTCATCAGAGCCAATGATGACTTGAAAATATGGAAACCTGGGTAGAAACTTCTTAGTAGGTTTTTAGGGTTGAATCCAACTCCTCTGAAGTCAATGATAATCCTTCCACTGATATCATTGAAGGTTGGACTGGGCCTTTAGATTATTAATTCCTCTGCATAGGACCTATGCTGTCTGCCAACAGGTCACGGATTTAGCAAATTTGATTTTTGCATTTGATACATGTTCACCAGATGATTTCTAAGAACAAATTTCAGCCCAGGGATTGTTCATGAGCATTTGTTATTTGGAATTCACTCTTCAACATTTGGAATCAATCATTTAAATGATGAGATATCATTTCTGTTCCATACTGAATGATCATGCGAAGAGTAAGAGCCGTGCTAGTAGAATAAGAGAGTCTTCAGAGAGCAGTTGAGATGCTGGAGATTGCCATTATGTTGTCTTTACTGCTTCACCCAGGCAATGGTGACAGCAGTAACACGGTCTACATCACCTGATAAGTAGCATAATCTGAAATCCTGGGTGTAGGATCACTGCTGCTGCTCATACTGATCAGTTTTATTAATTCATTCATTTTAAATCACTCACTTCTTACTCTCTAGGCTCTCCCTACTTCCCCTCATTCTCACTACCATGCCCACAAAGACAATGGCCTGAATTCTCATTGGACTTGAGGCCCCTCTACATCACTTGGGCAGTGTAAAGTGGGCTTACTGTAACTGAGACTACGTCTACGCTGCAAGCTAGGGATGAGAATCCCCTGCTTGGGTACACATACCTGCCCTAGCTGTCGTTGAGCTAGCGCTAGTAGAAGTAGCAGCATAGCCACGATAAAACTGGTAGCAGCTGCAGAGGCACAGCTGAGGCGTGTGGAGAACATTACGCACCGGAAGATCGATGAGTGTTAGTGCAAGTATGGGTACATGAGCAGGGAAATCACCCCCAACTTGTAGTGTAGATACAGCCTGAGAATCAAGCCCAATATATAAGATGGCCAGATGAGCACTGTTGACACAAATATGCTTGTTTGCACATGGCCAGTGTTTATTTTTACTTCCACATGTTGCAGAAACCACAATAGCAATTCAGGTTCCCACAAATCATGAGGAGTCTAGGGCCTTAGGGTTTTAGCTCAACAGGTCAACAAGGACAGTGACTAAGGACTTGCCCCATCCAAGATTTTGTAGCTGGGTTTAGAAACTTTCGAGTTTAATGGGGTCAGAGAGATTTACTGGAAGATCTGAAGTATTTTTTGGGTCAGATCACCAACTCCTATGGGAAGACTTGAGAGAGGAGGACAAAGAGGAAAATTCTGCAAGGTTCAGCTCCCAAAGGTTTCCCTGGCTTATTCCATCAGAGGAGGTCTGCTCCACCACACAATAATCAGGGGGTTGAGTGGCCAGAAGATGAAACTTCCCTGAAATCTGTATGGATCTGGGGGATCTGCTAGAGACTGGAACTTGTATACAGAGGTCCTGTGCTTCTACATTCGCTCCAGATCTTCATGGTTGTCCTTCATGGGAGGTGGATTGCCAGGATTACAGCCTCTGTCTGTATTAACTGTCTAGAATACAGCCTATGTTTGTATTAACTTTTGAGGTGATTTTTCACTGGTTGCATTAGGAATGTTCATTGTAAACCTGCCTGCCATATTTCAGTTCCCATCCTTTCTCAACACACAGGTATAGAGTTGAAACTCTTTTTTGACAGAAAATTTGGGTTTCAAAAAAACAAAATTTTTCATGAAAAGTGTCTGTTTTCCTTGGAAAACGTCAACTTTTAATTAAAAATCAAACACCCGAAAATGGAAACATTTTTATTTGGCAATGCTGCCTTGGTGCCTCATGGGAAATGTAGTTCAGGTGCACATGCCTGCCTTCCCCTCTATGAGACAGGTTTAGATTTTTTACCAATCTAAATAGTCCATGGACACCCGCTTCCCCCCTGCCCTGTTGTGACTAGCTCTACACAAATCCAGTCCATGGCGCCTGTGGCAGTATAGGTGATAGTGCCATGAAGACAGCTGAGCCACCTTTCCCCCCTCTCTTCCATATGGACAGGGGCAGATCAGGGCTTGAATCATGTGTGGGATGGTGTGGCCTTGTTGCAGCAAGGATTCATGTTCCCTCATTTCTATGTTATCAAGCAGCAGCCTACAGGGTATTGGCTTCACTTATCTTGGGATCAGTAATGACCTTTATATGTACGTTCGCCAATATAATGCCCATATACATGCAAATAGTAAGAAGGCCAAACATTGCTGTGTCAGTAAATAAGCATCCACTCCCTTTACTATGCGTTACTAATGGTGATATCATGCTTCGGGGTGCCCACAGAGTAGCAAGGGGTTTCAGCTAAAATGATCAACAGAGAAAGAATTCAGTAGGATTCAGAATTCAGACCCCATTGAGAGGAATGGGGCGGTTTCCCTTCCTCACAAATGTGCAAAAATAGTTTGGTTTTATTCCATGGGCTACATTCTCCATCCTGTAGTGAAGAGAGGGGGTATGGAGAGGTAGCTGAGGCTCCATGATCCTGGTCAGAACTTCCAAGGAACCCCTCTAACTTACACTGGTGGCACAAGGTCCTTCAAGTGACCTTACACCGGTGGAGGATTGGGCATAGCAAAACGCTGTTCTGCCATGACCCTCCCTACCCCCTGCTTATCCCTGCCCAGCCCGGCAAGCTTCCAACTCCCCCTACCCTAATGCACAAGAGGCAGCTGTGCCCGGTGCACCAGTAGAAACTCCTCTATTCAAGGGGACTTCTCTGCTGACCATTTCTGGCCAGTTTACCTCTCCTTCGTTCCATTTGAATGGCACTTAATGGACTAGAGAATCCAAATCTATATGTTTAAAAAACAAACAAAAATAACTCTCCTCTCCAGGGCTAATAACAGCAGCTTTTGCATATTAAAACTTCAGTTTAAATACCTGTTACTTTTCATTCCTTTTTGTGTTTAATTTCCTTTGCACCGTGAATTGGTTTTCCTTGCTTTTCTGCTTTGTTTTACTATCTGGTTCTCTTTTTCACTAACATTTCTGTATCTGTTTTCTTTGGGATTCCAACACAGGAGCCTCTTGAAAGCGAACATTGATATTTCTTTTTCATGTATATGATTTTATTTTTTAATGGCTCTGACCCTGAAAACTCTAATGCTCGTGACTAATCCTATTTACTTAATTAAGATTAGTTGTGGTTATAAGTGTTTGCAGGATCAGGGCCATATATAAAAGATTTAATAAATTCTTCATTCATCCAACCCATTGGTTTCATTTTACAAAAGCTGTGATAAAATGTGGAGCCCAAACTAAGTTGATGCTGTCCCTTTAATTTAAGACTCAGCCTCTTTTTCTCCGCCGTTGTTTAATTTTTTTTAGTTGCTTTTATTTTTTTTGTGTGCTGATGTACAGTACATATTGCTAAAGCAGCTATTAGGGCCAGAGCTTTACTGCGTGGATAGTGCCCTAATAAGGGAAGAAAAACAGCCCTTATTGATGAGGTAAGAGAAATAAGGCAGTGGATAATTTTTTTGCTGATTGAGAAGGATAAGGTGTGGTTTGGCAGGTACTACATTGGTTTGGCTAGTTGCTGACACAGTTTGTCTCTTTTACAGTTCAAATCCCTTGCAAAGCAGACAGTCAGGAAGAACTTTTTTCTTCTTTTTCTTCTTCTTCTCAAAAACCCTTAGCGCGGCCATAAAATCTCAATGTGGCACAGCCTGAATGTGGTAATGAGAGTTTAGTACAAATCTAACAGTGGTGTATTGTAGTCACTTCTGAAGAAAATCTGGGTCTAGCTCAACGGACATGTTTAAACATAATTTTCCATGTGTCTCATTACATAATCTAATGCATCTAAAGTAATTTTCTAAGCTGTCAAATATCAGAATATTCATGCTCTAGTCAGAGAAATTACAGCCCAATTTTCTCCATTCCCAAATCTCTCTCATCTGATGGGAAGTCCATACTTCAGACTGCAGCCACTCTAGTGAGTACTCCAGATTGTGCAGCTGTTGTTTTGGGATTTTTTCCCCCCCAAATGCTTTGAAATGTCACATTAATTAAGTTCAGTATTTTCAATAACAAGTTAAGTATATAGGTCCAGATTCTGTACTCGTCCCAGTATAAATCTGAAGTAAGTGGCGTTACTCTTGTTTAAATCAAAACTGAAGGCAGAATCTGGTTTCTACTGTCTTTTCTTTTTCTGTCTCCATTTGTTGCTTGCTGACTGAAATACTGAGCCAAGTCTTTGGCCCCTCTTAAGTCCATTTTGTATTGCTCCAGCAGCACAAAGGGAGCTTAAAGTTGTTTTAAGGCAGCTGTTGAGATTTCTCTCGTGAAGTAAATTCTGATTTGGCTTAGTCCTGTTGGGTTCTGGGAAAAGGGCGGGCACAAGCCCACCCACAGGTAAAGGCTCCTGTCCCAGCCTAAGGGGATGAGCCACTGAGCCCAGGACTCAAATAAGTACAGGGGACAACAAAAGAGAAAACAAGGACAGGTGTGAAGGTCAGAGTGTCAAAAATAGAGAACCAGAAGGGGCAGGGGCGGCTCTATGTTTTTTTGCCGCCCCAAGCACGGCAGTCAGGCGGCCTTCGGCAGCATGCCTGCAGGCGGTCCGCGGTCACGCGGATTCAGCGGCATTTCTGTGGGTGATCTGCTGGTCCCACGGCTTCGGCGTACCCGCTGCCGAATTGCCGCCGAAACCGCAGGACCGGCAGACCTCCCGCAGGCACGCTGCCGAAGGCCGCCTGACTGCCACCCCTACAGCGACCGGCAAGCCGCCCCCTGCATGCGCTTGCTGCGCTGGTGCCTGGAGCTGCCCCTGAGAAGGGGACACTGAGCAGAGAAGCCTGGACAGTACTCACTGCTCCTCAATTGTGTCAAGGGAGCCAGTGGACTGATTTGGCTTAGTGACAGAGAGGTCATTCTGAGGTGGACTGAGAGTGAGGAGGGGGTATGTTAGGGCAGGTGTGATATTCTCACCAATGTAGTGTCCCCTTGACTGTTACATGCCAGATTAGTGCAACTCTAACTTGCTCCGGGGGCCTATTTATCTGCTGGATATGGGGCTGGACATAGAAATGGCATAACACAACCTATTTGCTCCCTCCGCCTCAGTACACCAAGCTTTGTTCTGGCACACTTGGAGACCTAGCCTTTTGCATTCAGGAAGAATAATGATTCAAGTAGTAAATGTCTAGCTTTCACTGACATTTAACTTTTTGTTTTGTTTGAGAAAAAGCTTGATTGAGTCTTTCAATCCCTCACAATGTGTTTTTTCTTTTGAATTTAATAAATCTACAGGACATATCCTGTTATGGTGAGATTAGTTTATTATAGGCGTAGGATGTGAAAGATAAATTGAGATGATAATAGAGCAGAAAAGAAAAATACACAGTCGCTATAGCAGGGAGTGGTGAACCGATTTAGATAAAGTGAGACACACACAGAGTTAGGAGTGAGTTACTCTCCTAACACTTTGCTGGGAGCTGTATTAATGGCTATAGAATTTAAAACTGAATTGCAGTCCCTTATGGTTGCCGAGTAAACCCTTTGAATGTGAACCGAAGCACTACTGTCATCCTGAGTATCCTGAGAGCGCTCAATGGGGTGTTGATTCTCCAGCCTTATGATGGACTCATTAAGTATCATTAACTATTTTAATATTGCATCTTTTTAGCAGGAACATCCAGCTTTTCTGGGATTGTGACCCTCTTTTCTTTTATAGTCTGACAATAACAACACACTCCTTCACCAAAACCCAAACCTTTCTTGAGGTTCAAGAGTTTGGCTATCATCTTTCTTCTCTTTATTTTTTATTTGGGTCCACCTACTTTTTTCATATTTCTGTCTTAACCAGAGCAAGAAATATTTGAACTCTCATGACAAAGCCAACTCCAACAGAATGTGGAGCACCAGTCGGTACAGTTAAACTTCTGACCCTGAACTGTGAACCATTTTGAGATTATTATTATTATTTATTATTCATTTGTATTGTGATAGCACCTTAGAAGCCCCTACTTGTCAACCAGGACCCCATTGTGCTAGGAGCTGTACAAACATGGAACAAAAAGATGGTTCCTTCCACAAAGAGCTTACAGACTAAATAAAAGGTTAACTCCTTGCTGATCAATAGAGCACTTTGAAAAGTTATATACACTTAAACAACAACAAAAACAAAAAGATTTGGGGACAGTTCTTTAGGCCATGCCGTGGTAAGCTGTGGGTACTTGTTTTGTCCTGAGTTTCTATGGAAAGTGAAGGTGAGATGTGAGATAAACACATTTATGAATACAGGATGCAAGATCATGGCTTCTGCTTGGCTCACTGTAGCCAAATTGCCTGTAGGTTTTTAGCCATAAAAGTATATTACGTGTTTCTGAACAGGAGGTTTTGGCTTGCCAATTCCGTATGCTTTATGTTCAACCCTGGAGTCATTTGGGTACAATTAGAGCAGTACCTTACTGGCACCATTTTCATTATCAACTCCATTTTCTGAGGGATTCGCCTTTATAACTCAGCAGAGCTTGGGATGAGCAAGATTCAAAAAGCTCAGTGCAGTTGAGATAAGTGTTCAAAAATTGTACAGATCGCTCACATGTCAAAACTAATCTCTGTAACAGCCTCAGTTGAACCATTAACATCTATTTATAAAGTAGGGGCCCAGTAAAGATTTGGAGGTTCAGTTTGACACCGCTTTGGCAGTCCCCATTCCCTCTCCATGACAATCCAATTCTTTTCCATGTACAATGGCCTCTCCCCCATAAGAGGCCCCTTCCTTGGCTTTTTCTCTGCCAGACTTCTGCCTTTCTCCCCTTTTGACTCCCTCCCTTCTACTCTTCTCCTGCCCCCTCCCCCAAGATATTCTGAAAAGCCCTAATGGGTGGCATCTCTTTTCCCACATTCTGATTTTCTTGAAAACCTCTCACCAGTTTAACTTAGCATTAGATATTAGCTACACTTGATAAACAAGCTGAAATATTTATCATATTTTTGCCCCTCTACTGAGCTATAGCAGATGCCCAGGGCCTTGCAGATTAGTTTCCCATTGGATGAGAAATCACTTACCCAGACTCTGGGTATATTCTTAGTGCAACTTGTTTTCTTTACACGTATGCACTAGTCCTGGAATAGAAGTGGTCACAACCACCATGCAGGCAATCATGTCTCTCAGGAATCTCAGCAGAAACATTGATGCCCAATTCTCAAGGCATAATTCTGCCTCAAAAATTGACTCTAATTAAAGAGATTAAGGCAGAGAACAAACTCTCTTGCTGCTTGTCACAATTCACCCCTAAGAATCTACATAACAGAACCTACAACACAGAATTTTCTTTCTAAGACTAAAAATGTGTTCACACACTATACAACCTTGCAAAACTTTGGGTAACAGTGCTATCTCTTGACTGCTACCATCTCTCTCTCTCCCTCTCTCTGTCTGACAGTTCTCCATCTTTATGATGCTCATTGGGACTGTTTGTGACCTGAATAGTCACTTAGGGCCAAATTTTCCTCTCCAGTACAATTCCTTGTAGTTCAACTGAGTACAGTTATATTTGAGAGCAGAATTTGGCCCCGTGTCTTGGACAGCCCTTGCTTAACCCTCTTCTGTTTGATGATCCAGTTCCAGGATTGCTGTTACAGGGAATCCCTTTGTCTGGTGGTGGTTCAGTGGGAGGAGGAGGCTGTCTAGGTGGCTAGGCAGCATCCAGTACTGTTGGCAGCCTCCATATTGGGCCCCACTGCCACTGAGTTAGAACTAGGTTTGCTCAGGAAGTTCAACAATACTTAGCACGTATATTGCGCTTTTCATCATTGAAGTTCTGTACAAGTGTTATTTAATTATTTACGGTGAGGCATATTCTGCCCTAATTTACATCCGTGCAATCTCACTTCTGCCAGTGGGATTGCATGAGGTGTATATGAAAACAGGGTTTGACCGTTGCGTCCCAGAATTTGGCCCCTCTGAGCGTGAAGGATTTTAATTCGGTGATAACCTGGGCCATGAAAAGGCTGATACTATTTCTGGGCTTCAAAGGTAACGGGTGTCCATCGGGAAGGGAGATTATTAAAGGATCATAAGGGTGGATAAAGAAGCTAGAGATGCCTATTGAAGTGCCATGGGGAAAGGAATAGCAGAGACTACTTGTGTTTTGCAAGAAGAGAGAACCAATGAAGAAGGAGGCAGTAGCGATTTTGGGATCAGTTCCCTTTAGATACAGGAAGGGAGATACTGGAACCTTGGCTGAATTGTCCTGAACCTTTAAAAACAATTGTGTGAATGTGCTGATGGAGTTTTGGGCAAAGGTTCAGAAAGGGATTTTATTTTATCCGAAGTGCCCAGCCCTAATGCATTCACTTAGCTCTGTGTATTAGCAATAAAGCATTTTATGTGGTATACCAATATAGAGCGGTAAGGTGGTAGAACCTATAAGTACATTCCAGCAGATGAGCTTGCATGAGGAAGATATTTTTCACAGTCTTTTACTTCAAGTAGAACTGGACTGGAATTGGATTTTCTGTGTTGGGGGAAATTCTGTGATTCCAAAAAACTTTTCTGTTTCAAAATGGAACGCAAACAAACATTTCAAAATTTTCCATGAAAAAAAATTGAAAAACAAAACAAAATTGTTTTGGGCTTGATCAAAATGTGTAGTTTCTATAAAAGCTAAATGTTTCATTCTGATTTTGAAGTTTTATTTTTTTTAATTACAATATAAAATGAATATCTAAAAGAGAAGTCATTTTGAAATGAAAAATCTAAATATTTTGTCCCGAAAATGTTGAAATGGAACATTTCAACAGATTGAAAGGATTCATGCTGGGGTGTTTTATCTAATGACATTTTGTCAAAATTGACGTGTTTCTTCAAAATCTTTTGCTTTCAATGAATAGACATTTTCCTAAGGAAAAACATTTTGCCAGAAAATATCCAACCAACACTGTCTTCAAGCTTTATGACAATAAAAGTGTTTTCAGATTAAATTATTTTACTCAAATCTTTCTATGCAGATACTGGTGTGGCCCCCACCAAAACATTCTTGGGAGGTAGAATTATTCCCATTTTCAGATAGGGAATTGAGGCACAGGGAAATTAAGTAATGTGTCCAGAGTCACACAGGAAATTTATGGAAGAGATGGGACTAAGTCTAGATCTCCTGAGTCCCAGTGCAGCACCTTAACCACAAGAAAAGGGCCCAGTTGAGCTAAAACAAAGCCTATCGTATTGCTATGGTTTGGAGGATTGCCTTTCCCAAAACTCTTTGCTTAGGTAGAGCACTGCTAACCTCAGTATTTCTCTCTGTGAATAACATTCTCCTAAAATCCCATCTATTGTGTGAAAATCTTCCTTGGTCATCCCCTTGATGTGGGTAACACCCTTCACTTTTGCAGTGTTGGTGAGACAGAACTATGTTTTTGCCATTTACCTCAATTGTGCTACAGCCTTGTGAAATCCAAGATTGCAGCACACTATGAGAACTTGGCTAAAATATGGTTTGGTCCCATCTACCTTGCAAGACTGGCGTGTGTTAAAGGAGAACCATGTTGTGACTGGGTCTTCCAGAGTGATAGTTTCCACAGTGTAGGTGGGACTGAAAGAATTAGAGTTTTGGCTACTAATTTCTCCTTGAGCCATTATTTAGAAGCTGTACTTCAAGAACCCAACCTTTTTCATCAGTTCAAGTGTGGGAAGCAGCAGAGTTTGGCAGCAAGTTAACTTCCTGTCAGTTGATGGTAGGGCAGGGTCTTTCCACCCTATCACACTAGCTTTTTTCACACACTCAGGCAGTACCATCTCAATCTATGTCACAGTGCTTCGAGGAGGCGTCAGATTGTGCTGAGGCACGCTGAGCCTCTGGCAGCCTGAAGCATCTTTGAGGAATCATGGCTTGGAGATGCCTAACAGCAAAGGAAAAGGTACAACCAGCTCCTTTCCCACTCCCCAGCTCCCACAAAGTGTTTTAAACATTGAAACTTCTGATTAAAAATATCTGACAACAGAAGATATTAAGTAAAAAAGTGCCATTATGACATGGCCTTAGGCTATTGCTTGCACAGAGAAAAGCAAGAAAACTTTGCCTCTTTGTTCAGGACTCTGCCAGTAGAGAAATCTGAGAACAATCTGCTATCCCAGTGGATATCATATGTGCTACAATACCCAGGCTCAGAGATGGCAGTCAGTGCAGGATAGTGGTTAGAGCAGAGGACTCGGAGGAGGGATTCATCCAATAGCTTCTACGATTCCCATTTGAAGTCAATGGAAAGACTCACATTGATTTCAGTGAGCTTTGGATCACATCCCTAAGTTCTGGCCTCAGCTATACCACTTATCTGCTATGTGGTCTTGGGTAAATCCTTTATTCCCCAGTTTCTCTTTCTGTAAATTGGGATAACAGTACCCATATTGTGGAGTACACAAGGCTGTTATGATGGTTAATTCATTAGTGTCTGTAAAGCACTTTGAGATTCTTTCATGAAAGGAGCTTTGTAAGTGCCAAGTATTAATGTAACAATGATTGGGAAATAGCCATCACTCTGAATGTTCATCGTGGGAATTTAATGGATTACACCAGGAGCCTTGGCACTTAAATATATTTTGTATTTAACAATGAATTTTCAGTTACTGTTTCTTTAAAATGTGAATTCTGTCCTGGTGAAAGGGCTCGGGTTGCAATGCCTCTGTTTTTCTACAGAACATGTACCTGCAGCATGAGCAGTGGTACCACAAGCTTCTGCTACACTAGTCTAACTAGCTCATGTGCTCCAATCACTATTCTAGAGTGATCATTTGTAGGGTTTAGAAAGTAGCTCATTCTCCAGCCATATTCAGTCCTCTGTCTCTCTGCTGATATTGCCAGCTGCGTAAAAGTGAAAAATGCAGTATCTGGGTAACTTGCCTATCTACTGGGCTGGACCCAGACAAGTACCATAAGAGTCCTAGGTAAGGGTTAGGTTTCAGGACAGGAACAACAGAGAAGGCTGGGAGCACGCTGAGCACAGCAGCTCTGAGCTGCCAGTCAGGCAAGAGAGTAAATGGACGTGGGGAATAGAAAAGTATGCTGCTGAATTATGAACAGGGCCTCGTGAATAATTTGTAATGAACACGTACTCAGTGAATATTGCACCCTTTTCTGCTCAGAAAGAGCAAATTTTTCAAAATAGCCTGAGTGACTTAGGGCTTGTCTACATGGTGAAATTGACCAGCTATTGTAGAATAAACTATTCTGCAATAGGTATTCCAGAATAAACACCCCACATGGACACTATTCCAGAATAAAAGTGATTTTTTTCCAGGATAATTACTCTCTTTTAGAAGTGCACTAATTTTTCCAGAATAAAGTGTCCACACGGGTAGCTAGTCCAGTCAATTCTTCCATGTAGACAAACCTCTAGGAAGCTACATCTCATTGAAAGACAATGGAACATAGGGACCTAAATCACACAGGCATTTCTGAAAAGTGTATCCATATTTTCTTGCAAGCAGATTGTCATTTTCTCTGATTTATTAGTTTTTCAAAATTAATGTTTGGATATTTTCTGTCAATAATTCTTGGTTCCGAGGTAATTTGGTAACAAATATTTGATACTTGAAATTGAATGTATTTTGACTGGACATTCAAGTTCTGCGGCATGTTTCTCTTCCCTGACTGGAGAAGAGTGACTCTCAGCTTCAGATTTCCAATATGAATATTCACTTATTGTGAATTCCAAATTCATTTTCCATAAATATTTTACAGTATTCACTTAAAACACACTATTTTGGCAAACTTTCCTGCCAGTAACCTAATTTGCTAGCATATTAATGGAAAGTACAGTAACTCCTCACTTAAAGTCATCCCGTTTAATGTTTTGTTGCTATGTTGCTGATCAATTAGGGAACGTGCTCGTTTAAAGTTGTGTAATGCTCCCTTATAACGTCGTTTGGCAGCTGCCTGCTTTGTCTACTGCTTGCAGGAAGAACAGCCCTTTGCAGCTAGCTGGTGGGGGCTTGGCAGCCCCCTATCAGCTCCCCGCTCCCCTAAATTCCCTGTGCAGCAGCTGCCTGCTGTGTCCCACCCCCACTGCCATGTGCTGCTCCTGCCCTCTGCCTTGGAGCTGCTCCCTGAGACTCCTGCTTGCTGTGCTGGGGGGAAGGGAAGGAAGAGGGGGGCTAATGTCAGGGTGTCCCCCTCCACCCTGCTCCTGCACCTCGCTTACCCCATCTTCCATAGAGCAGGGCTGCGGTCTCAGCAAGCTGATCTAATTAACACGGCAGTGTACTTAAGGGAAATGTGCATATCTCCCTCCATTCCTGCTGCCTTGCAGAGTGAGAGAGTTAACCCTTGAGGGCTCAGCCAATTGCTGGTTCATCATTTAGCAGTAAGGGAAATATCCCACCCTCTGACTCCTCCACCTCAATCAAGCTTCATAATCATCATCACTGTGTACCAGTATTAAATTGTTTGTTTAAAACTTATATTGTGTATGTGTGTGTGTGTGTGTGTGTGTGTGTGTATATATATATAATATAGTCTTTTGTCTGGTGAAATTTTTTTCCCTGGAACCTAACCCCCTCATTTACATGAATTCTTATGGGGAAATTGGATTAGTTTAACATTGTTTCGCTTAAAGTCGCATTTTTCAGGAACATAACTACAACGTTAAGTGAGGAGTTACTGTAACCAATAAAGAGACATGAACAAACTTGAAGTAGATGTATTTAAAAATTCAAATGAATATAGGCAAAATATATTTTGCATTATTTGTCCAGCTCTAGTTATGAATCATTGTATTGCAAGTTTGCGGCTTTTTAAATGGCCCTTTCTGTAAATTGTTGCACAAACCGGGCAAATAATGGTAGCAATAGTGTGCTGTTAATAAAACTGTACATGATCTTGCATATCTTTATTGGGCAATTCATTTCTGGGAAGAATTTTTGCCTTTCATGAAGGTGGAAGACATACCAGGATTAACTTTCAGAGTCATGCATGGAATGAACCTACCTCTAATCCTGTTAGCAAACAACAGGATCAGTGCTCATGATTCCTGTACTGTCTCAGTGAAACTGTCTCCTAATCACCTGCACTGTCGCCAAGAAGTTTCTTAAGTGCATGAAAGAGAGACAGAGGCTTGTTTTTGAAGTCCTTTTTAAAAACAGACATAAGTTTCGCTTAAAACAAATTCTCCACACACAGTATCCCTCTAGTGTTTGTACAAAGAATCAGCACAGGCAAAACTTTGTGACATCTGATTCTTGTTAGTTCTTTTCCACACACCATATGTTGTAGCTCTGAACATATTTGTAATACCATTTTTTCCCTAATGTGGTTTATTTCAATTAACATAAGACTTCACAGTCCACTGTGTTTCAATGCGTGTCGTTTTCTTAGAGCAGTTGCTTTCCCGTTGTCTACAACTTTTATTTCAATATTTAGTCTGCTGCAATATGAGAGGGGTTGTCACCTTTTTGCAATTTTTTTTTAGAGATTATTTTCATTTGATGTTCTTGGTGGTGAAGTGATGTCTGACAAAGTTAATTTCTTCAGACTCCTTTTGTAAAAAAACAACAACCATGCAGCATGCATTGTTCATGCAGCACAGACTTTCCTGTATTTCTGGAAACTGTGGTGGGTGTCTTCAGAGACACCTCTGGCACTGAGCAATAATAAATTACTTCAGGAGACAGCACCACCCCTATATTCTCAGGGGGATCATTCAGAACCTTAGGCCCCTCTATTCATGGGTCCTAGAATAGTATTAACTCCCATCTTTGAGATTACACAAAAAATAGGCCCTGACCACTTGTAGTCATTAAAGATCATGTGGCACTTTTGGCAGAAGTGGGGGAGTTAGCCCTGCCATCTTGAACAAAATGCAGTTTGAGTACATATATTCTACACAATTCCCCTGCTTTTTTGATCAGTTATGGTGGCATTCTTCACTTCAAGTTTTAGGTGCTCAAAGCCAATCAAAACATGGGGAAATTATTTTTTTTTATTAAAATTCACAACTTTTGCAACCTCACAGCTTTCTAAGGCGATGTTTGGCTGAAATGTCACATCCGCCATGGCTGCCTGCGTGCATGATGAATGGCTATATGTTGTAAGTTTGCTTTGCAGCTGAGGAGTCTATGAGGGCATTTGGGTGTTGTGATGTGTGGGTGGTGAACACATGATTGAGGTTGGTCTGGATGTTAACGTCGTCTTAATTGGATGATATTCTTGTTTTTAGTGCATGTGTTGATAGGAAATTCACTTGAGCAACCTTAACTCAAAATTGACAAAGCTTTTTGTGTGTGTGATCTATATTGAACATGCTGCACTTGCATATTACATCCGTTCTATTAATTTTTCACAAGGGAAATGAAATGCAAGTATTGGTGTGTTAAGAAAGCTCTCTATTTCCTAGTGCAGCACTGTCAGACTTACACGTGCACAGAAAAGTTTTCCGAATAGGCAACCAGGATGAAAAGTGGTGGAAGAGATGAAGTTGAGAGGCCAGGGACTCTGGTTTCCAGGTCACAGAGACACATTTCAATTTATAAGCACTCAGCTTTTGCATTTCCTGGATCCTAGCTTCTTTCCTGTATGCTAATTTGGATGAGTGCATCCGATTTTTTATTATTATTATTATTATTATTATTAACACTAGAAATAAAAATAAAATTAGATCACATTATCTGTAAAAAAAAAAATGACTGCAATTACAGGCCCAAATTCAGATATGACGCATAAAGTGGTTTAAGTTCATTCCCGTTACAGTTCCATGCTACCACCTAGGCCGAGCCTATGCGGTTGAAGCTTTGCTTACATTTCTCATTGCTGCTGCCACCAAGGTAGCTCCCACATGTGCTAGAGGAAACTTGTGCTTTGTGCACCACAACTGTAAGTGTTGCTCTGGGCAGAGTTACAAGCCTTGGTGCTTAACATTCCAAGGGTCACCTGGAACCCTGTGTGCATTACAGCTGCTATCATGGCTACAGTCAGCAGAGTTGAGCCAGAGGTAGGTACAGTGACATAGTTTTTTTGTAAAAGGCCTAGTAAAGACACCTCTGTACAATCCCTCAAGCCTGTTTACATGCTACTACCAGGTGTAAAAAAGTCTAAGATATGACTGTAGTAGGATGGATGCTGTTTATATCTTATATAACTTATGTCTTCTTCTGACATCTTGGTGGGTAAGTTACAGGAAAAAAACTCCACCTATTGAAAGAACAGGAGTACTTGTGGCACCTTAGAGACTAACAAATTTATTAGAGCATAAACTTTTGTGGACTACAGCCCACTTCTTCGGATGCATTACAATCCACCTACTGAATTACCAGGAAAGCTGTCTGTGCAGCACTTCTTCTCAAATACAGCACTGAGCAGGCCTAATCCTGTTTAGTATGTGAGCTCTGATAGGATCACAGCTTAATGCGTCTAGGCTGCAGATGGGATGGCTTAATTCAATGAAATTCTTCTCCTTGTATTTAAAGAAAGGTTTGCATATCAGGAAAGACTCGATGAGAACAGAACATTTGTACAGAAATCAGTTCAGTTGGTCAGTAATTGTAAGCTATCCCCTCTGCAATGATTTCAGACACTTGTGTTTCAATAGGAGCTTGATCCACAAAGGGCCTGAGGTGTTGCAACTCTGAGCATCATGGTCTCTAACTTTTAGGCTCCTAGATAATAGAGGAACATACTGTGATCCACAAAGCCTGAGTTAGGTGCCTAGGCCCCTGTACAATGAATGGGAAGAGATAAGTGCTTTAGAATGTGATCCGCAAAAGCCAGTACTCTAGGCCAATGGTTCTCAAAGCCAGTCCACCGCTTGTTCAGGGAAAGCCCCTGGCAGGCCAGGCCGGTTTGTTTACCTGCATTGTCCACAGGTTCGGCCGATCACGGCTCCCACTAGCCATGGTTCACCGCTCCAATGGGGGCTGCGGAAAGGGTGGCCAGCACATCCCTCGGCCCGCGCCGCTTCCTCCAGCCCCCATTGGCCTGGAGCGGCGAACCTGGGCCAGTGGGAGCCGCAATCAGCCGAACCTGCGGACGCGGCAGGTAAACAAACCGGTGGACCAGCTTTGAGAACCACTGGTCTAGGTGGGGAGCCATCTAAGCTAGTCAGTGAGAGATGCTGACAAGAGGAGTGTATGCTAAGTCCTGGCCTTCTCATGGAGATAGGCACCTAAGTCCTGCAGGGAGGTGCCTATTTCTACTTAGCGATCCACCAGATCCAACGATTCAGAATGGGAATCTGCCACCTGGAGTCAGGCAGTTTGGGCGCCTAAGGCATTATTTGTGGGAATGAGTCAGGCCCCTGCATCACCCCACACAAAATGGCAGGAGGTGCTGGTGGTGCCCAACTTATTACTTTTAGTTCAGTAGTTAAAGTACCTTCCTGAGCAGTGGGAGACCCCTGTTCAAATCCTTTCTCCCCATCCACCCCCAGGCAGAGGGAAGAATTGAACCTGGGTCTTCACAAACCAGGTGAGTGCTGTAATCACTGGACTAAAAGTTATAATGTGGGGACACCTCCACCTCCTGCCAGATTTTGAATTTGGATGCATCCTGCTAGGTGGCTTTTGAGCATCCCTACTGGATTGGGCCCTGAACATGATTTAGGCAGCTGACTGCCTATCTTCTCATGGTTTATTGCTGGAGCTTAGGCAGGAGGGAGGCAGCAATGCACATCTCTAGAGGCAGAAACTTAGGGAACTTTTATCCTGAAAATTTAGGCACTGAGTGAGTTTAGGTGCCTACAGCATTCAGTGGGAGTTTTGTGGCTCACAGTGGAGCCCAAACTGGGATTTAGATACTTTAAACCCAGATTTAGCCTTCTAAATGTGTATCTGGGCTCTGCTTCCTAGTCACAATCCTGTTTCACTTTCTGCTCCAGCTGTAGCGGAGGAACAACCCTGTGTGTGATCCTACAGTCTGTTTTAATGGAAATTTCCAGAATTTCATGAGTATAAATGCTGACAGAGGGTGAAAAATGGGCATGTGCCCTCTAATTTGTTACTATCCCATTGAGGTTCCTCTCAGTAAGGCTGCAGAACTCATCATGTGCTTTCACTCCAATCCCCCCACCAGTTTTTCTTTTGTGATTGTACCTCTGCTGAACTCAGCATTGTGGTTGACTGGAGGGTTCTGAAAATAGGCTTGTAACAACAACAACTTTTTTTCAGCCTTAAATATTTCTGCCTTAAATATAGCAACAGTGGCAAGGTAAATTAGTAAAAATAAAACCACATTCAAAGTAACTGGGCTTATGGTTTAAGTATATTACACATGGCATTGATATCAGTGTAAAAGTCTCTCTAAGGAAATGCAAGTTTCACACTCCCAATCTACTATTTCATAAAAAAATAAAACTCAAGAAATCTTTTCTTAAATTACAAAAATACAGGTGGAATCCTGGAATCTTTGCTTGCTTTTTCATTCAGTCTTCCTTACTTAAGCAAACCTCCCGGTGACTTCACTTGGCGTTTAGGCCGAGTAAGAAATCAGTAAAAAGTGAGTTACAACTTCATTTATTATTTATTTGTGATACAGTCAGGCCTAGAGACTGCAGCCTGATTCAGTGCCCCATTGCACATACTCGCATTGAGAGGAAAGTTCATGATTTGGCTTGTAGCAATTGTGGGTAATATTCTGAAGCAAATCCTGATGTCATGTCTTACTCAGGCTAAAAGCCCTGGTCATGTTGCCTGAAAAGGACTGAGTAAGGATTTGGCCTATGGTGGTTTGGAATATGACATTTGTAATAAATCACTAAAAAGTAGAGGTGGTCGCATAGAGTAGAAAGCAATTTGCTACGGTAGCAACAAATATAGCAATGATCACAATGGCACGTGCAGATGCAGAAATTAACTTTTACTGTCTTCCTTTTGAGATTGTTATCTTGTTATGTGCACTTCTTTGAATGGCCCATATGTAGGATTTCTGGGTGAATTCCACTAAGCTTTAAGGAAAGCAGTCATAGACTAACATTCAGTGGTTCGAAGCCCATAAGAAACTTTGCTAATTATTGTTTTCTTCTCGGTTATTGTTGTTTCTTTGTCTTAAAGCCTCTGAATTAAAACAGGTTTAATACAATACACTGCTCATCTATTGTGGATGAAGTGAAACTGCAAACCATTATAGACTCCACATGTTGAGAGAATTTCAAACTTTACTGGGACCCTTCCAACAAACCCTTTTATCTGCATATAATATATGTTGGATGCAAATTTGACATTATTTCAGTAGCTGAAGGTTTTTACCCTTCATGTTTACAGCCCTGCATGCGATTTGTGCTGAGGTACTCAGAGGCAGTTTCCAGAGCTATTTGGATGTGGTCAGAGAATCTGCTTGCATTTCACATTATGAAACAGATCATCAGTTTTCTGCCATGAAAAAATAACAGGGGCACGCATGAGTCATTTTGCCTTTGTACACAATAAGGCAGTGATATGATATGCTGGCTTCAACTGCAAGGTCTGGGTTTTAGGACCTGGATCTAAAAACAAAACAATAGTGTCATCATGAACCAGGGAACTGTGGGGGGTGAATTTGGCTGGATATGCCAAATTATTGGGAAAAACTGAGGTCCACATTTCAATGGAGGCCTCTGATTTTGGAAGGCAGGATCTATCCCAGGGGCTTAAGCACAGTTCTGAATATACAATGCTTACCTACAAACATGTTCCTCCTTTTGCCTTTCTCCTGCTACTAGGCAGGAATGACTAGGTATCCACAAAGTAACATTCTCTTTAATATGGAATCACTTTCCCCTGTGATCATTGATCTGCTCATCACTTTTTTATACCTTGTGCCAGGGCCGGCTCCAGCATTTCTGCCGCCCCAAGCAAAAAAGAAAAAAAAAAACACCTTCGCTCCTAGAGGAAGTGAGGGACCTGCCGCCCCCGAATTGCCTCAGGTGCCGCCCCTCTCCCTTGGCCGCCCCAAGCACCTGCTGGAGCCGGCCCTGCCTTGTGCCAAAATGTGAAACATTCTGCTTTCACTCTTTGCAGATTCCCTAAAACGGATGAATGAATCTGTTCTTTCCTTAGTTAAGAGCAAGGGTTTAATGCTCCACCACATCAAAGGGGAACAAACCTCAAAGAATGAAAGATACAAGCTGATCTGTCAGATGGAAATTTTCTTTCCTATACTTACCTTTTCTCTCACAGAAAAATGCAAGGGGCCAGATCCTCAACTGATATAAAGAGTGGAGCATCTGGCTTAGTACAAGCTTCCATTTATTGCAGTAGTATACCCTATTTAACATTGCCATGTTTCATATTGATGCCTAAAATCGGCAAAAATAGGAATCATAACGAAAAGCAGGATATTCAGGATGCAAAGACTGAAAGAAAAATACTTAGGGCCAGATTCTGATTCCCTTACTCATATTGAATAAATATCTCTCCTTAGTGAAAATCATGCCTTTAAAATCAATGAGGGTACACAAAGTGAATAAGGACATCAGAAATAAGAAAAGCTGCAGTTGTGCAGAAGACACAGGTGAGACCACCGTATGTAAAGGTCTGCCATGCTTTTCATTGCCCCTGGAGAGCTGCACTGATGGAATACGTATGCAGTTAGCCCACCTAGAATATGTACTCTAGGAAGATCTTTGAAATAGCTAAGAAACTGTTGACAAAAAGACCAAAAATACATGAGAAACAGGGGGGTCTTGAAGAAACAAAAAGGCAAAGTCAGGTCAATGGCAGGAGATTCATAGTTTTTAAGTCCAGAAGGTAGTTCATCTAGTTTGACCTCCTGTATATTGCAGGGCATAATATGAGCCCAAAAATTCAGGAAAGGCATCCAGGCTTGATATGAAGACAGCAAAGGATGGAGAATCCACCACTTTCCTTGGTAGTTTGTTCCAATGGTTCATCACGTTCACTGTTAACAATTTGTGCCTTATTTCTCATTTTAATTTGTCTGACTTTAACGGCCCACCAATGGTTCTTTTTATTATTTTCTCTGCGAAATCAGATGTGAGAAACAAAATCCTGTGAATCAAATTCAAAAGCATGAGACAGAAAGATCTTATTATTAAGTATTAAAATGAATGCACATACAGATAATTGTGATGGCTAAGCCAGGATCACTATAATCATGATTCTGAATTTCCACTATAACCTCCTGCTTTCACTGATGCATGTCTCTCTGAAACATTAACATTTCTAGGCTAGGTCCATACACAAAAGTGAATCTTTTTTTTAATAAGTTTGAGCAGAATCCCTACAACTTTTTGAGTACAATGGAGTAAGAGGAAAAAATAGAATTTTTCCAGTAATAAAAAAAATGTAACCACACTTTTTAAGTCAGGCGTGAGCAAAACAGCTGAAGTTTGAAACATGAAACTTGACATAAATGTAACTCTCACTGGCAACTTGTGCCTTGGCTAGATTTGGAAAAAAATTGATTGCATTTGTTTATATTCATAGTTTTGAAGTGTGTCTGTTACAATACAAAGTATATGCACAATAAAACATTAGAAGCATATGCAGTAGTAACTATAAATTGACAGAATATCAACAATAACTAGGGTTGCCAATGTTGTATTTAAAAAATAAAGGACTTTTTTCTTAACATTCCCTCCCCACCCCTTCTCCAGATATTATTAATTATTCTTCTTATTAAGAATAATTAATAAGCAGCACTCAACTACATTCGCTAGGCATATTTCTTGCTACTTTTTGCAGCATTCAGCAACTCCTGATCTTGTTGTACAGAGATGATAAAATAAGGGATGTCCCCTCTAATAAGGGACTGTTCGCAACTGTAACAATAACACAAAGGGAACTCCCCAACCTGTATAATAACAGACTCCATCCTCACTCCACCCATCCCCTCAGGAAGAGCCTAGACAGGCCTTTCAATGAGCTCTAAAGGCTAACTAACCCAGCTCTGATGGAGCAAGTTTGTGAGCGAAGGCTGGTGTCAAAGGTCTTCTACTGAAGTCCCTCCTCTGGCACCAGCCTCCAGCCGTACAGATCTACTGATCCACTGTCTTGGTGTTTAGATACTAATGTTCTACATGCCTTAGAAATAAGCTATGCAGATAGGACACATACCAGTACAGTACTTGGATGTATACACGGTCTGATCTCATTTCCCCTGCTGGAACACACAGAGAGTAAGCAGTCTCCAAGATGTGCAGGACCCAAACTATAAAACGCTTCAAGATAACAAAATGTTAGCCATTTGAAAATAGCTTACTGGATATGTGCAATAGAAAATTTTATTCAGCCTACAGTCGTGCATGTTTGTGCAGCTGGTTCAGTGTGCATTGGTTGGTAGAATGAGCATGCTATTTCCACCTGTGGCGGTATTTTCAAGGAGAAGAGAAAAAGGCTTAATAGTATATGGGGGACATGCTGTGGGGAAGGAAGCTGGACCATTTACAAAAATTCAGAAACCTTGGGGAGGTGAGATTTGTTTTGAAATTGTTTGCACCCCTCTGACTTCCTGCAGCCAGAATCTCTGCTCAGACGCACAGGTATCTCTTTCATTCTCAGTTTCCCCTCTCTAGTGGAGTAGTGAGACCAGCTTAAGTTGGTCACTTCCCTGTCACATCTGGATTCCTTGGCAATCTCCACAGTTAAGACACCTATTTTCCAGCTTTTGCCAACCACTGGATGAGGTTCATGACAAGTTGGGTTAGGCGATTGCTGATATTTATTAATATAGTTTAAATTATAACCCTGTAAGGATTTAGAACCATCAGGTTCAGCTTATAACTAATCAATGGAACTACATGTTTTCATTGCAACCTTCTTCTGCCTCCCCTTCCATTCCCTGATGAATTCCCCACATTCCCTCCTATTCTGTAATTGCACCTTGTATTAAATAAGACCATAAGTTCTTTTTAGGGCAGTGACCATGTGTTCCTATGTGTTTGTACAATGCCTGCTACAGTGGGCCTCCCATTTTGATTGGGACATTTCAGTGCTACCATAATATAGATATATTACTATTATTACTTTTATTTAACATGAGAGCTGGGCAACATTTTTTAAAGAAACTCTAAACCAGAAAGCCTGGGATGAGTTTGAGGTTTGAGCTGATTTGTGATTCCAAGTGGAAACCAACTGAAGCTTGATGGTATTGAATGGTTATGGCACAAAAGCGTTCTAACCTTGGCTGAGATTCCCATTCAGTATTTTAGCTTTATTCAAATCCCAAACTCAAAATAAAACGCAGAGGATGCAAAATCTTTATGAACCAAAACCTGAGAAAGTTTGTGTGAGCCTGTATAAACCAAAACCACGAGTTTCACACATAGCTCTAGTCACAGATCTGTCACAGAAAGTCCTATGGTGAAATCTTGGCTCTTTTGAAGTCAAAGGGAGTTTTGCCATTGACTTCAATGGGGCCAAGATTTCACCCCCGGAGGTTTAAAAATTATTCCACCTGTTCTGCAGGGACAAATGTCTATTTTTGCAGGAACTCAGTGTTAATTAATAAAATCCACATTGCAGAGTAGGAAATGTCCTGTGGGGCAAATGGAATTTTTGGTTTCCAGTATTTCACATGCACTGTAGTAAGGTATTATAATAGTAATAAGGTCTTATTACTAATGATTAACAAGAGAGCTATGTTAACACGCTTCAGGACTTTGACACAGTTGAATGATCATAGATTACAATTTATTTTCCATGTCATAAGCATAGAGAGTTTAATCAAAGAAGCAGCCAACTCTCTGCTCTTTTCCTATCATCACTTGGATAAAGAGCGCATCATCTTTGGTAGAGAGGCAGGAGGCAGTTTCCAGCCATCTTCCTCTCATCTGAATGTTTAATAAGATGTATCAGGTGTCAGAAAGTGTGGAGGACCTGTTGAGTGCAAGCTGTTTTCTCACTGCTTAATATAGCAGAGTAGCTAACGGAATACAGAAACTTACCTGGAAAGAAAAACACATCTGCAGAACGTGACAAATGGATGTAAGGTTGGTTAAGCGCAGTTTGCGTGGATTCAGCATATCAAAATAGCTCTTCAAGGGTGGATTATAGAGAAGTAACAAAGGTCATTATGGTTATCAAATAACCCTCTCTCAGATATGTAGCACTGAGGTCTGGGCTTCTTTATTTTGTTATTTACTATTTGCATTAAAAGTGTGCTAGATGATGGACAGCATAAATGCAAAAACAGGGTTTTTGCCCTAAAGAGCTTCTAGTCTAATTTTAGATGTGATGCAACTAGTGAGAGGACCAAACAGTGGGGGAGAAAGTGTGATGAAGGACATGGGTTACTGCAGTCACATCACATCAGTGAGCACATAGTTACTCATGTATAGTGGGTGCATGTATTGGTGGTTCCGCTGGAGATGTTTATGTACTTTTAATGGTAAACTAAGGATATGTCTACACTGCAGCGTAAGCCCAGGCTAGAGGCCAGGCTCAAGCTAATCTCCCTTGCATCTACACTGCAATTGCGCTAACCCAGGGCTCACACCCAGGGTCCCACGACTCTGGAGGGCTGGAGGGGCCAAACTTGAGTTAAGCCGGGACCCAGGGTCCAAGCCCTATTGCTTTGCAGTCCAGACGTAGGCTCACTTGACTTGGAATCAGCCAGAAGTATCCCACAATTCCATGGGACAACTTCTTTAGTCCTCTCTATCCCAACAATCTGCAATCCACTCTATTGAGAACAGAAGCCACAAACACACACCCCTTTGCCAACTGCAGCAGCTCAGGTCGGCGTTGTCCCATTCTCTTCTGATCACCGATCTGCAAGCACACTATCAGAGAGCCTCTTGAGTTTGCAATGGAGAACGAACCAATCAAACCTTTTGTAAAGTGAGCTGCTTCCTGGTAATGTGCAAGGTGGGCAGTAAAGTTTTCCCACAGTGCACCACGATCCTAGGGCTAAAACGGCTACATTTCAGGGAGGGGGCATTAGGGACTCTGGGATATGGTTATTTTGACTTGGGTCTGTGCATTGTAGTGTGGACACCAGAGCCCTAGGTTCAAGCATAGGTTAGAAAAGTCTTAGCATAGAGTTAAAATACAGTGTAGATACACAAACCAGGGTTCCCTAACATGAGTCAGCTGATAGAAGTCCCACTAACCCTGGGCTTACATTGCAGTATAGACATACCCTTAGTTGCTTCTTCATGCATCAGGGAGGAAGAGAGATTTTAGGAGAGATTTGAGACAAGGTTGGTAGTATTTGCGAATTGAATACAGGGGCGCTGGAACAATTTGTATAGTGGGGCTGCTGAGAGCCATTGAGCCAAACTGTAAACCCTGTATATGATGGAAACCACTTCAAGCTGGGGGGTGCAACAGCATCACTACTTCCAGCACCTATGGCTGAATATGGACGGCATTTCATGAATACAGGATAGTGTGGAAAAAGACATGAGAGGCAGGCGTGGGAGAAGGAGCTTTGTAGTCAGAGGAATAGATTGTCAAGTGCACAAATGGTACTTAGATGCCTTACTCCCATTGATTTTCCTATTGTCTAACTCTCTTTGAAGGCCAATGGGAGTTGAGCATCCAAATTGAAAATCTATCCCATAAAGGATTCCAGAGCAATTTTCTTAACACCAAGGTTGCTAATTATATTATCCCTAGCTATTCCCTCCTGCATTTTCAACTGGAGGAATTTTTCCTCCTATTTTAACTGTTGCACAGTGTGACTGGTTTGTAAAGGCTGCCATGTTTTATTCCAGAAATAGTTGCATTTCTGAGATGAGTGAAGCAGCCCATAGAGAGACAGCCTAGAAAGTAATTTGGGACATTTCTGGATAAAATATGCTACAGAAAACTAAGATACTATTAGTAATTATTGCTATTGCATCTACTAATCAAACATTGAGGAAAAGTAACGAATTCACACACATACCAACATAAAAGTTAATCTTTGCGTGTAGCATCTGATATCTGATAGTTGCATTGTTTTTGTGCATGTACCTATATACTGTAGGCAAGCTATTCGGTATAACATATACAATAGGTGCACTTAAAAGTTACTACCACTTTGAGGGATATTACTAGTTTTGGGGGGTTTTTTTACTCATTATTTGTATTATAGGGGCCCAAGAACAGGAAACATAAGTTTTGCCCTCATCTGACATATGTAGCAGGTTAAGGATATTTTGGTTTCCTTTTTAACTTTCGGGTGGATTGGTGATTTTCAAAAAGGGCATACGGGGGTTTCTTCACTTTGCTGTGTATGAGCCTTCTGTTTGTGCATAGAGGGAGGAGTAAACAACTTCATCATCTTTTAGGGTCATGGTTTAGACATCACACTAACCATGTCTGGTGGAAACTGACTCACCCATCCTCATTGCCCAGCTGCCAGAGGCTAAACACAACACTCCTTTGTCAAAGTACTGTCAGAGCCACAATAGAGGGCTCTCACAGCTGGAGTTCTGACAGGACTAAAAACATGTAAGGCTCCATGCAGCCAGAGTCTTTCATTGTTAAGTGGTCCTTTTGCAATCAGTTTATTCAGTGCATTTGTATTGCAGGGGGTCTGCCTCCAGGAACATAGTTAAGACCCCATTAGTTTGTTATTGCTTTCACTTGCTTTCCATTTTAGAACTAAATGAATAGTTGGTATCCCTTTAAATTAATGGCAAATGACAATGGCTTTTTTTCTGTCTTCCCTGCCCCTTCTCTCCTGCTTTGAACTCCCCTCCCAACCTTGCCATGATTTGTGGCCACTGTACTTCACCCACCCTTCACTTTCTGTGATGAGGACTTTTAATGAAAAGGAGAAGTTAAAAGCTCTTGTGGGGAGGAGGGCATGAATCACAGAATCATAGAAATGTAGGGCTGGAAGGGACCTGAAGAGGTCATCTAGTCAGGCCTCTGTGCTGAGGTAGGACCAAATATACCTAGACCATCCTTGACGGGTATTTTGTCTAACCTGTTCTTAAAATCCTCCGGTGACAGGGATTCTACAACCTCCTTTGGGAGCCTATTCCAGTGCTTAACCACCCTTATAGTTAGAAAGGGTTTCCTAATAGCTATCTTAAATCTCCCTTGCTGTAAACATAGCAATTTATTTCTTGTCCTTCCCTCAGTGGACATGGAGAACAATTGATCATCATCCTCTTTATAACAGCCCTTCACATATTTGAAGACTTATCATTACTCTCCTCAGTCTTCTATTCTCTAGACTAAACAAGCAAAGTGTTTCACATAGGAAAAAAAATCAAATCCACAACTACGAAATGGGAAATAACTGGCTAGGTGGCCATACTGCTGAAAAGAATCTGGGGGTTATAGTAGATGACAAATTGAACGTGAGTCTACAATGTGATGCAGTTGCAAAAAAGGCTAATATCATGCCGGTGTGTAACAACAGGAGTGTCGTATGGGGGACCCAGGAAGTAACTGTCTCACTCTGCTTGACACTGATGAGACCTCAGCTGCAGTTTTGTGCCCAATTCTGCGTGCCACACTTTAGGAAGGATGTGGACAAATTACAGAGCGTCCAGAGGAGAACAACAAGTCTTTGCTGAGGCACAGTGTTGGTGAGAGGGACATGGGGAGAAGTTTGCACTGCTGCTATGCTTTCACAAAGAGTAAGACTGATAGGAAGCTAACATATGCCAAACCAGATTAGGCCACTGGTTTAATCAAGGAAGGTATTCTGCTTCCAACAGTGCCTAATACATAATGTTTCTGAAGAAGTCATCCCTTCCTCCACCCACTCATTTTCACAGCCTGTTGTGCAGTGCTGGACGTAGGAGAAAAGATCCTTCCAGATCCTTGCAGGCAGTCAAATTACTTCACTTACTTTAGCATTCTAAATGAGAGGCTTATATCTTGCTTCCCTTTCAGTTAGGATGAATTCCATTGTAGTAATCTTCTAGGGGAGATGATCACGCTGGGCTTTCAGCCTTGTGTCTACACCATGGTGGTCTGATCTGGAGCTGTGATGTCAAAGAGAGCACTAATTGAAAAAGCAAAGTAAAATTTTTGCATAAACTTCTGTATTTGACAATGTCCCTTTAAATCACATAGCCAGCACCACTGAAGGCGTATTTTGGATTGCACAAATCATTCATAAAACATATGAATATATATGGTCTTATCTTTATTAACCCCTTTCAAATGATGCATTGCAGACTAGCCTATCAAAGAAATGATGATGATGAGGAAGAAGCCGCCAGAGAACGCCGTCGACGGGCTCGACAGGAGAGGCTGCGGCAAAAGGAAGATGATGATCTAACAGGACAAGTGACAGAGAAATCAGAAGTTAATGCCCAGAACAGGTAAGCTTCTACTCCGTGGGTTGTGTACAGATGAATTGGCAGAGTTTTCAGTCCAGGGAATGGATATATTTAGAGCATACACTTCAAGTTTTAGAAATTAAGATCCAGATTCTGCCAATCTTACTTTGAATAAGACCTTACTCTGTGAGAAGTCCCACTGGTATCAAAGGAACTGCTTGGAGATGAAGGTACTACTCATGGTGAGCAAAGGTGGAAGAATTGGGCCTTAAGTATTTCTATCATTAGAATATATCTTTGTAAATAAATAAAATCAGAGCAAACCTACAATTATAATAAGATGTTTGTTCATAACCTTTTCAGGGATCAGTAATATTCGTTATTGCATCAAGTGATAGGTCAGATCTAGACCTCAAGCTGAAATTCACCTCCACTAGCTCCCATGTCTGGTAGATAGAACCCTCCTTGCTGAGCAGGGGAAAGTTTGGAAAAAAGAGATGTTCTTTGTTCATGGATGCTCACCATTTTCCTGTGCAAAGCAAAAACATCTGGAAAGGGAAAAAATGAATATAGAAGAAGAACAATACCACAGAAGTTTGAAGGAGCCTAGATCCCTCGGGAGACTGGCAATGGAATCCAGTACTGGTACCGATGGCTGGACAATGGCATGTATGAAACTAGGTTGGTGGACCAGTGTCCATATCACAATTGCATTTTTCACTAATTGCGCCCTCACTTGCAGGCAGTCTCAGCACAGGCCATTTGTACAGAACTGGGGCATAGGTGGGCATGCCTAGCTGTCATAGCTGGGCTCGTGGCCACCAGCCAAGGATGGCCACGAGGTGGAGTCAGTGAGCAGGGATCAGAGTAATCGCTAGAGCTGGGATTGGTAAACAAGAGTCAGAGTCAGGCTGGGGTCGGAGACCAGAAGTAGTACCAGGATGGAATCGGGAGGCAGAGTTAAGGTCAGGCTCAGGCTGGGGTCAGAGACTGGAGATCAGGAAGCAAGGTGCTGTCCTAAGTCACAGCTGACCAAAAGTCCATGCTGTTGCCCAGATAATTTCCTGGGCCACCCTCCAGGGTTAAATAGTGTGCTTGGCCAATCAGAGTGCTACAATGTGATGTCACTCTAGACAGTGCTTCTTGGATAGGGTGCTGTATGCTTCCGAGTGGGAATGTGGCAATGTCAGCTGTCCCAGGCTCTGGGGACTTGCATTCTAATTGCATGGATCGTTATACCATCACTGGAAAGAAACAGCCATCTTCCCATTAGTAGAGATGTTCCCATTGAAATACCTGTGTGTTTTGCTTGAGTAAGGACCTCAGACTTTGGTCCTATATTAAGAACTTTTAATTAATGAGACTTCATGTTAAGGGAAAGAGCTAGCAGCTTTATTGAACACATCAAGCCAAGATGAAGGTCTCCACAGAACAAAACCCAAATATTCCTCAGGGCTGTCTCTAGTTCAGTTGTTGCAAGGCTCCAGGGACCAATCTAATGCCTACTGAAGTCAATGGAAGTCTCTCATTGACTTCAATAGGTGTGGGATCAAGTCCCTATTCAGGAGCATGGAGGAAAAGCTTTCTCAGTCATCATTATTATGAAACACAAATTCGTTATAGGCAGAAATTCCATAATTATCCCTGGGATTGTTTTGATAAATCTTTAAAGTATCTGACCTATCCCATTCTAGAGCCATGTGATAATGTTAATGTATTCTATTTCTGGAAAATAACTAAGCAAATGCTTTGTTATGGTGCTTGATTAATGCAAAGTTGTCACTTCTGTACAGTGTGGCAGAAGAGGAGACCAAACGTTCTACAACAACACTAACAAACACTCAAGGGGAAGGGGAAGATGATGCTGCATTCTTGGAGAGATTGGCAAAAAGGGAGGAAAGACGCCAAAAGCGTCTCCAGGAAACCCTGGACCGTCAAAAGGAGTTTGACCCAACAGTCACAGACGAGGGCTTGTCACTACCAAGCGGGAGAGAGATAAACAATGTGGAAGAAAATGAGACCATGGGGAAAGAGGAAAAGATTGAAACCCGCCGAGGACGTTACGAGATAGATGAAGTCGAAACTGTCACTACATCGTACCAGAGGAACAACTGGAGGCAAGATGAAGAAGAAGAAGAAAAGAAAGAAGAAAAAGATAAGGAGGAGGTGCAGGAGGAAAAGCCAGAGCAGAGAACCATAGAGGAAAATCAGGTAGAAGTAACAATAGAAAAGAAAACAATAGACAAAGAAGAGGGACCGGTGGTATTAGAAGTAAAAACCCTAGATGTCAATGTAGAGGAACACAAAGCAGAGAATGATATGGGTGTCCTACGGGTAGGGGAGCCCAGGACAGGAGTGGAGGCCATAAATCTAACTTTAGTTCTAGATCATGAGAAGCTTAGGAATGAAGAAGAGGAAAAGGCTGAGGAAGAAAAGAAGAGAACAGAGGAAAGGGAAAGGCTTGAGGCAGAAGAGAGGGAGAGGGTTAAGGCAGAGGAACAAAAAAAAGCTGAAGAAGAAAGAGCGAGAATTGAGGCAGAAGAGAAAAGAGCAGCCCAGGAAAAAGAAAGGATTGAGGCAGAAGAGAGGGAGAGGATTCAGGCAGAGGAGGAGAAGAGAGCAGCTGAAGAAAGGGAGAGGGCAAAGGCAGAGGAGGAGAAGAGAGCAGCTGAAGAAAGGGAGAGGGCAAAGGCAGAAGAGGAGAAGAAGAAAGCAGAAGAAAGGGAGAGGGCTAAGGCAGAGGAGAAGAAGAAAGCAGAAGAAAGGGAGAGGGCTAAGGCAGAGGAGGAGAAGAAGAAAGCAGAAGAAAGGGAGAGGGCAAAGGCAGAGGAGAAGAAGAAAGCAGAAGAAAGGGAGAGGGCAAAGGCAGAGGAGAAGAAGAAAGCAGAAGAAAGGGAGAGGGCAAAGGCAGAGGAGAAGAAGAGAGCAGCTGAAGAAAAGGCTAAGCTAGAAGAGGAGAAATTAAAGGCAAAACAAAAGGTAGAAGAGAAAAAAATGGAAGACAAAAAAGTAGAAGATAAACAGGTAAAAGAGAAGAAAATAGAAGAAAAACAGGTAAAAGAGAAGAAGGTGCAAGAGGAAAAACCTCAAACAGTCTCCCTAAGAAAACAGGTACAGTAAACATTTTGCACCAAACTGATGATGCCTGTGATTTGTGAGAAATGTAATGCAAAAAAAAAAAAAAAAATTGGACTGGAATTTACTCACAATTCTGTTCCTGTGTTTAAACTACTAACTCTGTTTCATCAATATTTTATTTCCTTTTTACTAAAGCTTCTTGCTCCTACTTATCAATAATGCAATGCATGGCACACTTACGCTTCCCCACCCTGGCTCTGAGATCCTGCAAAGGAAAACCTTGCATGTCAAGATCTCTGCACAATTTACCGCTGCCTTTTCCTGTTGCTTTAAGCCAGCCCAGTGCAATAATGCCCGAGGGATGGAAAAGCACAATTGGACACAGGAGCTATGTGGGCACCTGGGAAACGCTGTGTGAAGAACGCTGACTAGAAATGTATGTTGTTTGAAGCAAGCACAGCTGGGGGCGTTCTCTGCTGGGATATGTGTACATTGGCACGCGAGGGAGAAGGAAGCGCAAAAGTCCAGAGGGGGTATGGGAGCACAGTCCCTTGCGAGGGGAAGAACAAGCACAGCTGCACATGGAGATGTGGGCACAGCAGCACAAGACGGGTATGTGAGCACAGCTTTGGCAAATGGGAATGGACAGGGCTTGTTGTAGAATGACATTTTCATCTTAAAAATAAAAAGGGGGAAGAAAAAGAGGTTAAAGTGGAAGCTAAAAAAGAAAAGTTACCAGACGAGAAACTTCAACCCACCTTCAAAAAACAGCAGGTAATTATGATCTACAAAAATTGATGCTATAAGGAAATGTTCACGAATGTAAACTAATTCAGCATGAGCCCTTAGCGTAAAGGCCCGAATCAGCAAAACACTTAAGCACATGCTTCACATTAAGCAGGTGGATAGTCTCATTCATGTCAGTAGGGATGGGACTATTCATATGCTCAATGTTAAGCATCTGGTTAAGTATTTTCCTAACTGGGGCCTTAGGACAAAATCCTGTTTGCCTTACTTAACATGAGTACCCCAGTGACTTCAATGGGACTCACTCAAGTAAGTGATGCAAGCAAGATTTGGGCCCTGGAGATGAATTTCTCAGGATTGTACCAACTAATCATCCTTCCCTGGTTTCCTCTACTTTACTACAAACTTTACTCTTGTGACTGAGACCTACTTTCATAATAATCATGGATGCTTCCAGGTCCCTTTGGCCACTTAACTGATCTAACTAATGATTTTTCTTCCCCCAAATAATCCAGTGCCTAATTATATAAACCTTGCAGACCCAAGATTCTTTTTTTGTTTTAAAGAGAAATTCTACAAAATTTACTGCATTGCATTTCTACTGTAAACACAGGAGCTGGTGCCATGGTGTTTTACTGTATGGTAAGTAAATAAGGTTGGGAACCATTTACTCCTCAGATTTGTAATTGGCAAACAGGGAGAGGTGCTTAGTCTTTGTGCAATGGACCCGCTTTTGGCACAATCCTGTGAAGTGCTGAGTGCCTCAACTTCCATTGACTTTAATAGAAAGTTGAGGGTGCTCAGGGCCTTGCAGGATTGTGCCCCTTTGGGCTCAAGCACATCCATGTGGTATAAAGTAAGCCATAGCCCCCCTGGATGGATATTTAGTAAAGGTGGGGTGACCTGCCTGTGTATCTGCTTGGAGAACCTGAAGGCCAGATCTGCTGCTGCTGTAAATCAGTGCCGCTCCATTGAAGTTGCCGATTTGCACCTGCTGAGGTTTTGGCCCAATATCTTGGGTGTAGAAAAGCAGCTAGTGGAACTCAGCCTATTACAGGTGATTATCCCACCCTGAGGATCAGGCCTGATAGCAAATGATGCTACAGACTTTTCTGGAGTGCAGTGCCCAGTTTCAGACACCTCAATTGAAGATGGACATAGGTGAGATTGAAAAGATCCAAAGAGGGCAATGAAGAGGGTAGAAAAATGTTTGTAATTCATATGAGGTGAGATTGGTAAAACTAGGATAATTTAGCCTGCAAAGGAGAATAGTTAAAGGATTCTTCATGTTGATTCTTACGACAGTGAAGGTTAAATTAAAAACTGAACAGTCAGGCTGATTGCCTCACAAAACCGAGCAAAGAGTTATTCAATGAAATGAGGGCAAGATTGGGAGTGACCAAAAGATGTTACAAACTGATGACAGTTCATTAGAGTTAGTGAACAGAAATCATTGTCTCTGACTAGTTCCTAGAAGTTAGGAGTCCACGTCTTCAAAGCCACTACTGTTGCTACTAGCAATAATAGGCTTGGCTACTGGTAGTCACAGCGTCAAAGCTAAAGAATGCCTGTAAAGCAAATACAAGGAAAATATTCCTTCGCAACAAGGAGTCAACCTGTGGAATTTACCACCACACAAAAACAGATCATACTGGAGATTCTTTTAAAAAGGAGCTGGATAAATATATGACCAATCATGTCAATTTCACTTGGCCTCGCTAGATTTTCGTCCTGCAGAGTGCTGAGTGCCCTTAATTTCCATTGAAGTTAATGGGAGCTGAAGATGTTCTGCATCTCACAGGACCCCCATGAGTATAGGCTGCAAGAGCGAACCCTTAAAGATAATGGCCAACTTTCTCAGAAGGGATTAGAGATTTTGCATTCCTCCGTTTTTGGGTGCTCAACTTGAAACACCTTTAAAAGTCCCCATTTTTGGAACGTGCTAAGCACCCACCTCCCAAAAGGTATCTCAAGTTGAACACCAAACCAAAATCATTAGTCCCTTTTGAAAATCTTGGCCATCTCTTTTTGGCTTAGGACAAGAATGGTATTCTCACAACTGCAAAAAAGACTTTCCGTACACGCCTGCCATGACAGTGATACACAAAATTCAACAAAGCCTGTGTTTTGACAAGTTATGTAATTATTAATAGAGTTGAGAGACTGCAAGCCTGACTAGATCTGGGGGCATTCTTCTCCTCGCTTTGTTACCTCAGATTTATGCCTATGTACCTGTATTATACCAGTGCCCATCCACTGTAAGTGAGATCAGAATCTGGCCCTCACAGTGTAGGTTTCACTCAGATTAGCAATCAAAAGTCTGACCGCTTCTTTGAACTGTCCCAACTGGTCTGGAAAGTTCATCAGAACAAGTTTTCTCATGACATGAGACTCCTGGTATTTCCTGCTTCTGGTTTGGCTAGACGTGCTGCAAAAGTAGCCTTTTCTCATGGTATATAGGTATCTCTACTTTGATAGAGATGGGCCCCAAAGCTAAACCTTAGGGTACCTCTACACTGCAGCGGGGCGTGCACTTTCCAGCTTGGGTAGACAGATAGACGGTAGCTCTTCTTGAGCTAGTGCACTAAAAATAGCAGCGTAGCCAATGGTAGCACAGGCAGCAGCTTGGGCACATACCCAAGGGGTCTGTGCAGGTTTCTACTCAAGTGGCTAGCCTGAGCTGCCACCCGTGATACCCTTCTAATTTTAGCACACTAGTGTGTCTTTGTCTGCCCGAGCTGGGAATCATGCTCCCAGCTACCGCCTAGAGATAGCCGTAGATGCCCACAGTTTTTTGGGGCCTTCCAAAATTGAACCCAAATCAGGAACCAAAGTTTGCAATCTTTATAATTGGCAGAACCAAAACTTTGAGGTGTTCAAACTCTAGGTGGAAATGTTGCATCTCAAGTTCTAATTTACATTTCTAGCAGGAACCTGGAATGGAGAGATGTGCGAAAATAAAAATAGCCGAACAATTTACAAACCTCCAAAAAAATTTCAGTCATGTTCAATTTGATTTTGGGGTCAGGATCTGTGGAGGGAGATGGGTGATATTTTTTGAAGATACTATCACAGATCTGATCTAATTCCACTAGAGTCAATAGGAGCCTTTCCATTCATTTCAGTGTGAGATGGATTGATCCCTAATTCACTGAAATGTGTAAGCGTGCAAAAATGTTTACATCTGTCACTTTTAGGGTGCACTGCTAGGAAAGGGGCTGTTCCTGCTTCTTTTGAAGTCAATGGCTATTTTGCCATTAAAATTAATAAGAGTAAGATTGGGCCCTGAACCCTTGAAGTGTTTCTCTGATAACCTATTTTATCTTCCTTTTTATTTTTTGAGTCAAAAAGCCCAGTTGTGTTTATTATTCGTGTGTGTGTCCTTGCCCCTCCCCTCCCCCCCCCCCACACACTTGGTAAAAAAACATAATCCTTTAAATCAAATCCTATTAGCCCATGAAAAGGTATTCCCTAGCCTGTTAATTCTAAAAGTGTATTTTTTTAATATTAGTTTTCTTAGCAATTTCAATTAAGATATAAAATACACTACCTGCCCCTGCTGGGACTGCAGCTCAGACGGCTGACATACTGGTTTTTTAATGAGACTTAGAAGGGACTTGATGAAAATCTCATAAAAGGAAATTCTGCCCTTTCAAAATCCCAACACAGAAGTCCTGGCGTTTGAAATCCTGAAACAATCAACACCCCAGGTCTCTAAATCACTCAGAAAGGGATTGAGTAGTGCAGGGGATTGCTAATGAGAGCCAGAGCTTTTCACTGTTATTACATCACTGGTTCAAATCTTGCCCGGATTGGGAGTGACCAAAAGACATTACAAGCTGATGACTGTTCATTAGAGTGAGTGAACAAAAATGATTGTCTCTGACTAGTTCCTAGAAGTTAGGAGTTCACATCTTCAAAGCCACTACTGTTGCCACTAGCAATAATAGGCTTGGCTGCTGCTAGTCACAGCATCAAGGGCAAAGAATGCATGATCATGGAAACTGAATTCCCCTCTTACCTATTAAAGTGATTCCACTTAGACGTAACTGAGGGTATGTCTATACTGCACAAAAAGGTGTGTTTTGAACTTGGCTTACCGAACTGGAGTTCAAATAGCAGTGAAGTCCCCATCAACTCAGGTTAGCAGCTCAGGTTTAACCCCAGTCTCCACTATAGGCTTCAATTCGAGCTGCTAAACCAAGTTAACAATGAAGACACGGCAACTCAACTTTTAACTCGGGTTAGCAGCTGAAGTCAAAACCTATAGGGGAGCCTGGGGTTGAAGCTGAGCTGCTATCACAGGCTAAAAGATGAGTTGCTGTGTCTACTCCCCCCAAACACGCTTGCAGTCCATACCACATGATAGCTGTCACTTGTGGTACTGGCATTGTATGAACAATGCTTAATGCCAGCTAGAGGCAGAACAGGTCTTAAGGGTTCAAACAGGGCTGGCCCACAACAGTTTGGCACCTGAGGCGGGGAGCTCAAATGACGCTCCCCATTCCTCCTCACTTGGGCCAAAACTTTGAAAGGTCTCAATTCTGCCTTCCTCCAGCACAGCACTTCACCATCTCTGTGCATCTAGAGCAGAGAGGATACTTATGCACCAGCAACAGACACAATTTTCTACACTCTGGGTCCTAGTGCGGCCCCCCCCGCCCCAGTCTGGCACCTGAGGCGGCTGCCTCAGTTCGCCTCATGGTAAGGCCACTCCTGGGTTCAAGCTGCGCAGTCATGTCAGATGCTTTATAAGCCCTCTCCCTCCCCCAAGGCTCCTGCTTTTGAAAAGTGGGAGGGGATGCCTTGGAGGTGGGGCTATTGAAAGGTGCATTGAGCAGACGAAGGATAGAAATAGTGTAGAGGTTTGGGCTTTTTCACTAGACGCAGCTTGGAGTACGTTTTTAAAAAAAATGTGTCCTAGAATAGGACTGTGTACGAT
Organism: Trachemys scripta elegans; assembly: GCF_013100865.1. Lineage (NCBI taxonomy): Eukaryota > Metazoa > Chordata > Testudines > Emydidae > Trachemys > Trachemys scripta. The sequence continues at coordinate 110,353,962 of NC_048298.1, forward strand.
TTATTTTTCTCTTCAGTGATCAGATGGAAGGGCAGTAGGATGCAGAGGAATATAGGTACAGTTTGCTAAAGGTTTACAGACAATTCTCCAAATAAATGATATTTAGGCTGCCCACCAGAGCGTTTCCCAAATATGGCGAAGCTAAAAGTGAAAAAGGAGATCTTCCTTGGGTTAACATTGGTATTTTCCTCCACTGCTATTCAAAGCTTGTTTTGGCTGCTGGTCTAGCTAATTTCCTTAGTGGGAATAATTCTGTCCACAGAACAGAAGAACTGAAATCAATTGCCATATCCTGCACTTTCCATTAGCATCCAACCATGACTCAGCATGCTGGGGTCAGGCCATCAGTGGCGATAATAAATAATTTTCAGCCCAGAATTTTCTGGGTGGGGATTAGAGAGCGAAACTAGTGCATAATGATTCTGGATCTTAGTCAGACTTATGTCGGACAAAGGCTTGTAGAGGAAGGGGGAATCTTGCCTTAATGTTTTCAGAGAAAACATCTGCTTCTTCATAGGAGTAAGAGCTTCACATCTGATAGTATCCTCCTCCACTAGTCACTGTTTAGACTGGGGTACAGGTGATAACCCCAGTTACATATTTATCAAAGAAAATATTGCTAAGAAACATAATTTGTAACTACTTGACTATTGCAAACTATACTTGTAATAGCTAGGTAGTATGCACCTGCTGTGACACTGAAAGTCCTAGGTACATCCGTATAGCACATAACTCCTGTGCTGTTGAATGTATTGGCTACATCCACATAGCATGCACTTGCTTTGTGCAAATCAGTTTAAGATTGTATTATTTCTATTGCGGTAGCGCGTAGGGCCCCAACCAGGGATTAGGGCCCCATTGAACTAGACACTATGCAAACAAAGACAATCCCTGCCCCACAGAGCTCAGTCTATGATTTAGACAATACCCAACAGGTGAATCAACAGACACATGATCAGGAAGGGGATGATGGGCAAGGTAGTGGTAGAGACTGCATAAGAAGGTAAGGATGCTTGAGATTTCCAAGGCCACAGCAGATTTGCACACAATGTAGATGAATTAAGCTGCCCGCATATTTAACATAGATCAGAAATCGAGGATGGTTGCAGGCCACATTTTAGAACTTGACAGGCTATTCCTGCCATAGAACATTTGAAGACAGTTACTCATTGATGGTGGGAAACTTGTTTTCCTTTTCAGTCATTTACAATGTCTAATTATGATTTTTTTGTTTTGTTTTTGGTTGTATGCTTTCTAATATCTCCTGAACAGATCAAAGACGACAAGGCTAATAAGGACAAAGCACCTAAGGAGGAGGTGAAGCCTATCTGGGATCGTAAGAAGGGATTTCCTGAACCAAAGCCACAGAACGGAGAGCGTTTCCAGGAACTTACTACTCACAAACTTAAACATACTGAGAATATTTTTAGGTAAGATACACATTAACACTAGATTTGTTTATATCAGAGTAGAGCTGTAGGGCTTGTTGCCTTTTATGGGTCTCTGTTACTGTACTTTTAGCTGTGTAGTACAAGACTTAAATTTCCAACATCATTGAAGGTTGTAATATTCAGTGGCTCCTTAGAAATAAATTCAGGATCTCGAGCTATTTTGTAGTGGACTTCCACCCACCTCACTGTAGTGGGGAAATGAGAAACTCATAGCGGAGTAGTAAACAATAAGCAAACAACTCACCCCCTCTGTGGGGATCAGTAATTTGTTTTTACCATACTCCTATCATCTACTAAACATTTCTTAATGAACTTCATCTTTTCATAGTCTACATTATGAGCCAAGTGCTGTGCTTTTATACCCTAGTGGCACAGGTGCCTGACTCTGAGTGAGATAACTCATTGCCAATTACACACCTGCTTTTAATTACACCCTATATAACCAGCTAGAAGCAGCCTTGTCTCCCTAGGATAACTCTTTTAAGAGTTGACCTTTTGGTTGTTTGCTCTAGTAAGCCTTGAAGTTAATGATTTCTGCACAAAAGAGTGATTATTTGGCAGAGTGAAAACTACATCCAGCCAAAGCGTTCTGCCTTTTTAAGAAAAATTTTGTGGTTTAGCTAGACAAGAACATAAAACTGTCTCTGAGGCTTCTGCTACAGTTGGAAATCTAAAGGTAACTGGTTGGTGGGGAGAGAGTTGGAAAGGCTCCACTCTGCTAGAAAGTGGGGAAGCAAGGGGGAAGAAAAGCAAAAAAGTGGAATGGACAAATAAGTTAGTAGTCATCATTTAGTTCATTTTTGTGCATCCTAGCATTTCCCTAAGGGTTCCTATGGGGAAACAAACTTTTTCAAAGGTGAAATATTCAAAAACCCTGTAACTAGGTTGTCATATAACATAGTGATGGAATAGCAGGATATGAGTCCTGTTAGTAATTATTCTGTATACTTGGGTCAAATCACCACTAACATGAGTTCTGTTTCTAAAATATGTATATAACTTTTTTCACATGCTTTATTTCTTATTAGAGCAAGGACTTCTTTGAAAAACTTCAAAGGGGGTTTTTGCACTTTTTTTCTTTCTTTTCTTCTCCCCACCCCTGGGGGAGAAAAAGTTTGGTGTTTAGTCATAGGACTTTAGTTTAGGATTACCTGTACTCTCATTGTCTATAAACAAGATGGTGGCAAGAGACTGAGAGACTCCTAAGATAAGTCTAAATGGCAATGATGGGAAATAAAACTCCTTAAGACTGACTGAGACATCTTGAGGCCAAAGAGAAATAGTGTCTGTCCCATCTTTGTCGCTGTTGCTGACAGAATAGTTAGAAAACTTTATCTTTGTGGTTTCCCTTTTGCACCTGCCCTTCCTCCCCACTCTCATATGGGAGTGCAAAAATCCTAAGCATGATGTAATGCATTTTTCACATTGTTCTGTCATTTCTGTCTCTCTCAACATCCTATTTCTCCTTCTGTGTGAAGACTGGCAGTTGGCTTCTTTTTCTTAGCACCAAACAGGCACTTCTGAAAGCTCTTCCTTGGTCTAGAATCTCAATACTGATTTCTTGATGTTGGCAGCAGGGGCCTGAGATTCCCAGAATGTGCTGAAAGCAAAAAGGCTCAGGAAAAAAAAATATGAAGAGGATGACTGCCAATTATTGTTCCCTACTAGAGAATATGCAGAAACAGCAGAGGAAATCCTCCGTAGTGTATATTAATAAAAGAAGATAGAAATAGCCTGTGGATGTACATGATTAGGAGATAAACAGTTCTTTTTCAGTAAGAAAGACAAATGTCATTGTTTGGACGAAATATTCACCCACACCTTCCAAACAGTGAAGAAAAAAATTGTTTAAGGCTAAATTCTACTCTCAACTATATCAGTACAAACCTGGAATAAGTCTATTGACTTCAGTGACGTTGCTCTGTATTTGCCCACAGGTAATTGGAGACAGAAACTGATCCATATTGCTGAGGGAAAGCTTAACTTTTGCACTGTTGGCTCTTGTGGCATTTAATTGTGCAACACTGTGGCTTCATTGCTGTAGTGTTTAGGATCTCCTTTTTCTTGGGTATAGAACAGGGAAGAAAATAAAAACAATATAAATGCCTACTTGCCCTTTCTCTTGTAAGTATCATGCTGATACCTCAAGTGTTGACCCCCTTGTCTGGTGTATTAATACATTTCAAGGAGCAAGCACTTAAACACTGATGTGGTAATTACATATATCGGTGGTGCTATTTGACACTCTGTCAAAAATATGAAGAAGTGAGGTTCTTACCCATGAAAGCTTATGCTCCCAATACTTCCTTTAGTCTTAAAGGTGCCACAGGACCCTCTGTTGCTTTTGACAAAAATATGTACTTCTCGTGGGCAATATGGATTAACTATTTTTTTAATGTCTTGGATTATAAGAGCTGGTTGGAAAATATCTGGTTTGGTTTTGGGTTTTTTTCCCCCTGTGGAAAAAGTCAATGAAAAATCTAGTTTTAGGTTTATGAAAAATCAAAAACTCACACAGAAAACTTCAACCAAGTTTTTGACCAGACCTGATATAGATATATGCAAGTTAGCAAGAGTCCAAGATAACAATTGGTATTATATTATTGAAGCATCTTGTGTTGAAAATACTGATGGAATTATAAGAATATTCCTTCTCCCCCGGTAAACTGAAGACTAATGCCCTAGCAACATGCTTTAGCTCTCTTTAAAGAGATTTATCAAACACTTTATATAATCCCTTAGAGAAGACATTTGTCTGAGAAATCAAAGGATTATTTGTCTTTTATTACACAGAATATAGTGTGTTTGTTTTGGATATGTATGTTTCACTTTTCTCAGCCTTAAATATTTATTTATTGTTTTTCAATTGATCCCTGAATTGTTTTATGCATAGATTAGTCAAGTATTATGCTTTTAGAAGCTGGAACATCTCTGTAGGTAATATCCTTACATATTTGTACCATATAATTGAGAATAAGTGTGTATATACTATGGAGCTGGGACTAAAATAAAATGGATCTTAGGTTCTGAGGCAATATGATACAAAAACTACCCTTCTAAGCATGTGGGACCCTTTGGTCCCCCACTGTCAGGGGAAGGCAGAGATGTGCCTCTGGGCTCCCCAGCCTACTTCAGCCCCTGATGAAACCTGCTGAGGGTAGTACATGCTCTGTGAGGAACAAAAGATGTTTGTGTGTGTGTCAGGTTCCTATGTTGCTGCCTAGTTGAGTGGTAACAGGTGATCCAAACTGGCAAAGGAAAACCTGTGGCATATTAACCTGCTTCTCAATTCTTTCTCAGCCGCTCCGGCATGAAAGCAACTACAAATGCTGAGGATGGTAAGCTGGTGTCCCAGGCTGAAGCCGGCAAACGACTAGAGGAGCTGCGCCGTCGCCGAGGTGAAAATGAGAGCGAGGAGTTTGAGAAGTTGAAGGAGAAGCAACAGGAGGCAGCTGTGGAGCTGGAGGAACTGAAGAAAAAGCGTGAGGAGCGTCGGAAGATCCTTGAGGAAGAGGAACAGAGGAGGAAGCAGGAGGAGGCTGAGAGAAAAGCCAGAGAGGAGGTAATAGTGTAGTAATAAAACCGTGAGATCCAGAGTTAGACTCTGTTCTGCTTCACTTGCTCGTATTGGTCTTTCATTACATGATCACACAACGCTGTGCAGTGAGGCATACTCTTGCCCAAATAATCAAGGGGACTGCACAAGGAGAAAGGCTTTGCTTGACCTGTTTATGGGTGGCATTTTAGGCCCTGGGATAGTAGCTCGGCTCAGGCCCAGATTCTCAAAGGTATTTACTCTCCTATCTTACATTGAAAACCATGGGAGTTAGGAGCCGAAATACCTTTGAGGATCTGGGTTTCAATACCTAAGGCAATGTTGTGTGAAAGGCTTTGTTTTGGTTTTACTTTTCCCAATGTCAGCCAACTTGGAAGGCCCAAAACTAGACTTTTATTCCTGGATCTGCTACTGTTAACAGACTGTTACCTTGGGCATGTGGCTTTGCTCTTGCTTCCTCTTTCTCCCTTTGCCTGTCTCATCTATTTAGACTGTAACCTCATCAGGACAGGGGTTGGCTTTTGCTATGTGACTGTACCTAGCACAGTGTGGCCCCAGTTTACGTTGGGAACTCTAGGTGCTACAATACAAATACTTAACAGCTCTTTCAGTTTTCTCAATCATATTCCTCCTTTTGGGGGCCCTACCACCATTCCACTATGTTTTTCTTTTTTACTACCCACTAAGGTTGACAGAGGCTACAAAATTGGGTGTTTCATGACCCATTTGTATAATGCTGTGCAATGGCACATGCTAATGGACAGTAAAGCTGCACTGTTTCTGTCACCTTCAATCTCAGCTGCAAGTACACAATATTTGGTATTACATGATCATATACACAGATGTGCTAGTAAGATCCTGATAGCACCAACGGGTGACATTCTAGTCCCATGCAAGCCAGTGGCAAAACTCTCATCTCACAGGTGGGACCAGAATTTCATCTGTGGTTGTCTTGAGAATCTTAACTCTGATTTTCTTATTTCCTGTGCATACAAAATATCAGGTGCAATGTTGCAGCAACACAGGCTTTTGTTTATTGTGGGTGTCCTCTTTTTTTTTTTTTTTTTCTTTTTTTTTTTTTCTTTCACATATCTTAAATTACAGAAATCTTGTTTCTATCTGGGGAGGGAGAGATGAGACTAACACAGATGTTTGCTGCAAATGGGATTAAATGCTGGTTTTATGATGGACTGAATCTCATTAGAAATCTTTGCCTCATTTAAAATGTAATACCAAAAAATATATCTGTTTGCCTATGTTTCTTCTGCCAAGTGAATCTCTTTAAACTGGACGTTCAGATCTCTGGCACAGAAATTAGGGATCTAAATTATACAAAAAATGAACTTGGATATTGGGGACTAATAATAATAGTACTTAGCACTTACAGGGAGGGGCCCAATCCTGGTTCATGCTGAGCCCCCTGCTTTCCCATAGAAGAACTCTGTGGGAGCGAAGGTCACGCAACATCTTGCAGTATCAGAACAGGCCTTGGTTAATAGGGTTAAGAGTGACTGCCCTCTAGTTCAACTGATGTCTTACAAAATAAAAACCCACATTATCTCTGCAAAGTAATATCCCTTCTTAGGCTGTATATGGTGCTTTACATCTTCAGCACATTGGGCATATATTAATCTCCACCATCTACATGAGGTAGCTAAGTATTAATCTCTGTGCCACAGTTCCCCATTTATAAAGAGGAGGAGAAGTGACTTGCATGATGCTAAAGAAGGATTCAGTCTTGGAGGTGGGATGAGACCTTAGGAGTTCTTGGGTCTGTTCTCTGGCAACTAGGAAGTTCCTCTCTGTTTTCAAGGGAATAAATTCCATTCTACCATGAATATCCTGACTTAGAGATGTGTTAAGTGTGTCCTTCAATAACATTTTTTTAAATCAAGTGTAACAGTCTTAAAAGTTAACATTCAACATCTAAAGTCCCAGTCCTTTAATGAAAAACGGCATTTTTCATAATGTACTGCTGTCTCTCATTACACACTGGGCCATGACGGTACACTTTAAGGAGGAAATGTATTTGGGGGCAGGAGGGAATTAAGATCGTATAGATTAACACACACACTTGATACTATGGTTGCCTAATGCACCACAAATACATTATAAATAGCTAGAACTAAAATAGGTCACTGAAATTTCTGGCTGGTGTAAGGATTTGTGTTCTCCATGAATAAATTTCTCAAGGAGTTTAAGGGATCTGAGGTTGATGTGGTCTCTTGAAGGAAACAAATGACTAGCTATGTGCTCATACTGTCTTAGGAGGAGAAGAGGAGGCTGAAAGAAGACATTGAGCGGAGAAGGGCTGAAGCTGCTGAAAAACGTCAGAAGATGCCAGAAGATGGTTTGTCAGATGACAAGAAGCCGTTTAAGTGTTTCACTCCCAAGGGTTCATCTCTCAAGGTAACTTCTGCACTAAGTCTATAAATGAAAATAGAACAGGGACTCAAGCTAAAATCCCGAATACAAACACTCCAAAACTTTGGGAACACTTTAAATCTGAACAAGGATCCCAATCTGAATTTTGCAAATGGACTTTAGCCAAAACCGTGGATCCAAAGACCTTCAAACCTTGTAATGTTTGAAATCCAGGTCAAGACTTTGCAGTATGAGCCCCTCTCTAGAAAGCTAGTGAATCTGTAAGTATATTGCCTAGAATGCAGGGTAGCCATTGTTCTTGATAGTCAGGATGTCTAAAGAGAGGCCTTTCTGATGGTCTCAGGAGGACATCACTTTGGAAAAATGTTAGTGTTCTCAGTGTCAAACTAACTTCAGTGATGTATGGTTAGAGAAACTGGAGAGGAATCAGAAATGGACTCTTCCTTTCTACCTCCTCAGTTCTCTTCCTCCCTAACATTTATGAAGAACATATGGCCACAGAGGACTTATCTTGTCTACATGCTTATACTGTATATTAAATCTATTTACCAGTGGGTGAAACTCTCCCCGGAACAGAGGGCTACCATAAATCCAATCCACCACATAAGCCCCAACTACAAATTGCTGGGCTCAATACTGTAGGTTTTGGAGCAGGGAAGAATAACTACTTCTGCAGCAGGAATTACAGGATGGCTCTCTGTGGCTTGTGTTATGCAGGAGGTCAAACTAGATGACCATAGTGTTCCTTCAGGCCTTAAAATATATGGGGGAATCCTGACCGCCCACTGAAATCAATGGGAATGTTGCCCTTAACTTCAGTGGAGGCAGGTATTCATCCTATGAACTTGTACTGCCCTTTGCATAAGGAAGGGGTGAACTCAAAGGTTTATGACCTGCCTCAGCTCCTCGGCAGCATTTCCATTGAGAGCAATAGTGTCAGCGGGGCCCCTGCAGCTCTCAGCTGTGGTGGGTGCTTCCCCTCCAGCAGGGCTTGGGCTCTAATGCCCCCTCTTGGGCTTCTGTCAGCTCCCCTCCCCCCCGCCCATTATTTTTAGTAAAAGTCAGACAGGTCACAGGCTTCCATGAATTTTTGTTTATTGCCTGCAACCTGTCAGTGACCTTTACTAAAAATAACTGACACAATCTTAACCTTAGTTATAAGTTACTAAAGAGTTTATCAGTAGTTATGGCACTAGGAGCTTCTTTCTAAGCATCCAGCTGCTAGAAATCAAGATCATTGTGCAGGTTCCTCCTGACTGAACTTTTTCTTTTTCCTGTGCGCACTAAGATGTCTGGTAGACTTCTATGAAATGCATTTTAGGTTTCTAGCTGACAAATGACATGATAGATTTTTTTTTTCTCTCGGTTTGAGAGAGAGTTGAAAGTGTTTAGTGGAGAAATTTTTAGTAGTTTGTGAAGACTAGAAGCTGCATCTAAGCTTTTCTGGTAAAGCTACATGGGGGGGGGGAAAAATCTTTGGTAGACAGCTTAAACTTTCCAAACTTTGTTAAATTTCAAAGACTATATTTAGGGGGAGATAATAGTTGTGGTCTCGGTGGTGGGAGAGGATTGATGACTGTAAAAGCTCACAAGAGCAACTGTGCTAACTTTGCAGGAATTGTTCTTATTTAAAATATATATCAGTGACACTCCCTGAACATACCAATCCTGGCTTCCATGGGCAGCCATATATCTGCTGAATACAGCTGAAATTAGCCTCCTAAACTGTTGGCCTACATCACCTTATTGGCTTCCTGGGCTCCACAATTGAGGTTTGGGTAGGTTTATGTGCATGTTCTGTAGGGTTCACTAGATCACTTTTTGACCAGGATTTTCCTTCACCCTTGTTGCTCTTGCTTTTATTCTGAGCTAAATAATTTCATTTTTTCCACAAAGGAGTGATTTGATTGAGGAGGGGGAGAAGACTTGTTGAACCGGGACCCGATGCACATCAATATGTAAGAAAGAGGCAGGGAAATAGTGTGAAAGGAGTGTGGCATGGTGCCATTTTATGGATGCTGCATTTATCTATCAGGCAAAGGGCTGACTAGAGAGACATAAAGACCAACAGCGTTTAGAGAATCTGAGTAAGACATGCAGTCCAATATCATTTGTTACTTTTTTGTGTAGATTCATATCTATAAAGACTACTCTGATCTAGCGCATACCATGGACGGTCACCCAGTAATACCTGTTTATGATAAACAGTTAAACCAAAGTATATCAGTGAAACGTGGGGTCCCCTGCCTCAAGAACACAACAGGGGCATCAAGGTTGCCATTACTGGCAAATGAAGGGAGCTAGGGGACACCTGAGGAACAGGAACCTGATGTGTAGGTAGGAGCAGAGTTGTGCATGGCCTTTTAGGCAGGAAAACCTAGTTTGAAGTTAATATGGAGGGTGAGGGGAGTCAAGAAAGGGAATTAAAGAGCAGTGTGTTCAGGAGTTCTTAGCAGCTGTGTTTTTAGGAAAATGACCATGACCCTGGGGAAACTGAGATGGGTGTAGAATGGAGTCCCTCAGATGAGAACACATGGGTTGGGTTCTTGTCTGTAAGACAGTGAGGTGGAAAAATGCAAAGAGAATGAAGGTAGATTCCTCCTGGGCTCAGAGACAGTGGAGAGGCTGCTTGCTCTTCTTTCTGTTAGGGGTTGCTGTGACTACTTCAGGCCCCGGGGGGCCATCTTCCTCTTCCCCTTGGGGCTTCCTGTGAGGGCACAGGGGTGCACAAAACAAGCTCTGCTGCTCCTGTACAGAACCTACTGCACTGGGGTCCTTCCCAATTTAGCTGGCACAAATGGGCTGCAGCATAGGGGTGAACTGTCCTGCATGACGCTTCTTTGTTGTTTTTTTTTCTTCCCTTCAAGCCCATTCCTGAGGGGTATTGGGAAGAGCTGTAGAACTGTCCTGCCCCTTCCTAAAGCAAATGAAGGAGGACAGAAGACTTGGAAAACAAAGTCTCCTCCGGGCAGTGAACCCCACCCCCGCAGTCTGAATCTTCAGTTGGGCAGGAAAACAAAACCAGTTTGGAGCTGAAATGGGAGGAACTCCAGCTCGCAGCCTGGGTGTGGGTGGGAGCAATGACAGAACTGTGGAGTCTTGGAAGTTCTCCAGCTTCTAGCTGAAGATCTCATGTGGGGGATAAGAGGGTTCTGTGGCAGCCAGCTTTCTCTGAAAAGCCACTTTGACTGCAGAGCCAGGATGTGTGACCTTGCAGGACCTGGGACTTTTTTTTTTTTAAAGACATATCTTTGCCTACCACACTATTGCTTATTTAGGCAATATCTAAGCAACAGAGCACTGACTAGGAGGAGTTAGATCCCACACAGCTCCTGACTTTGATGAGATGGCCTGCCCATAGATTTATTGGTATTGTAAGATTCAAGTTTAAAGAAAAAATACTTTTAAAGAACCTCTCCTCTAAGTTTAGTCCTCCGCCCCCATTATTTCCCTCTTGAATATGAGAGGGAGAGCCTGTGGCTTAAACTCATCACTCAAGTAAGTCACCTGAGTTACCCCAAGGGTGCACAGGTGACTTCAGTAGAAAGCAAGGTGGGTGCCTACTGGGGCCATGGTGTATGCTAGTGCTCAGAGTCTAAGGGCAGACTCTTTTCTCCAGGGAGCCAGAACCAAAAGTGGAACTGAGTGGCTAGATTCCTGCAGCTGGGTACTGTACATTAGCTAATGCTATATGGGACACAATTTTTCTGACCCTCCGCCCCCTGAACTGTTACACTTTTTAAAGTAACATTTCTATTGTCATATCACCTGAGGTGGCTTGATAACATTTATTACACAGTTTAAGAGTCTACTAAATGGTTATTAAGATAATTAAATGCACATAAAACAGACAACCCATTCTTGGGACTATTTAGTTGGCTATCTGTTCCTAAATGTTATGTAAATGCATGGGGTCAAATCCAGTATTAACCTATACCTCATACCATCCTATTCATGTCCTGGGGCTGAATGGATGGCAGTGACGGCAGAATTTGTTTCATAGGCCTTAGGTTGCATCTCTAGCCTCATTTAATACATTTAGCAACTTCTTTGCACAACTGATAGAAAAACCCCATAGCCTCCAAGCCTGCTCATACAGGACAGCTTCAAGGTCACATCCTGGAAAAATCCTCATCCAACTCAGTTGAATCATGTATTGCCCTTCATCTGCCTGCACAGCTCCCATTAACTAAGGTCCTGATCCTGCAAAACGCTGCTTTAATTATGTGAGTATCCCATGATGAGTCACATCAGTCAAATTAAGTGGGTGCAAAAGTATCAGATCGGGGTCCCCAGTTGCTATATTGTTGGTCTGTTACTAAGGCTGTAGGCCTCTAATACTGACACATGAAGATTATTCTTAAATTTGACTTGCAGGGACTGGCTTCCTTGAGACACGAGGCTGGGTTCTTCCCCATCTGGTAGTTTAGCTGGAGATTAGCATCTTTGATTTCTTGAAGCCCCTAGTTGCTTTTGTGATATGTTCTGGGTGTTGTTCCTCTTAAGAAAACTAGGGTCAAAGCCATTTAGAAATCCCATACAGGCTTTTGTTTAGTGTTTGATCTCAGATACAGGAAACATTAGGAGAGTTTCTGCCATTCAGTTAACAATCTTGCTTTTTCCTATTTATTTTACAGATCTATTTTGTAATTTTGTTTAGTGTACGTGCCTAATATTCCTCCTCGTATGCATGTAGCTTGCTTAGTGTGCAGTGGGTTGAGTGGCCTAGTCCTCTGCATGTTGGCATGTTGAGTTTGATCTAAGTACATTGAAAGGTGGTTTTTTTTTTTTTTTTTTTCCTGCATGCAACAATAATAAAAACTGGGCTCTTGCTGAGCAGTGCTCCAAGACAGATCCTCATGCAGGAGTGAGGAAACCTCATTAACGACCATTTTATTCTTCAGGCTGGAAAGGCCTAGTCTGTCCTGGGGGATCTCTGCTCCTGTCTCCCTGGCCCTCTGCAGGAGCCTTGCTTGCCTCCCTCTCTTGAGCTGCACTCCCCAGTATCCTATCAAGTGCAGACAGAGCCCCCATGTGTACTGAGTGTACAGACACTTCCCACCTCTTTGCTACTCCCCCGTTCTTCCACCCCTTTCCCCTCTTTGCCAAATTCTTCACTCAGGCTGGTCAAGATGGGGCACAGTTACAGCTGGGAAGCAGGACACACCAAGATTGGAGAACTAGGTAACTGCTTGAAGAGGTGTTTGGGGCTGTGGTGGATAGAATCCACCTTCTCCCCTTAATGAGCACAGGGAAACTCTAGAAAACAGCCAATCTAGCTGGGAAAACGCCATTAAAATTGGTCCCTTTCCTGAGGGGTATCTCAGCTAGGGATCCAATGTCATCCGGTTTCTAAGCTAGAAGAGTCTATAAAACCACACATTAGCTAGCTACTTTGGACCCTGCTCCTGCAAGCTGTTCTGCTTGTGGTTGCCTGCATGCAGGGGACCCACTGATGTTGCTGAGGGAGGAGGCTGTTGTGCAGAGCTTATGAGAAAATAGAGGCCTCAGTCTGCATAGTGTGTGGGTGTGGGTATACATAACCATGTCCTTTAGAAGTGCTATTCAGAGACACTTATCTAGAGCTGAATGCAATGAGAAAATACAGACCTCTTTCAGTAACAGAATAGAACCATGTTCAAGATCTGTTCAGACCATATTTCCTTTATAGGAACTAAAAAGTAAGCCCACATGACCTTAGTATTTATAAACATTTATCCTTTCGGCAGTTTCCCATAACCAGAAATGACTCCAAAATGGGATTCATTGCTGATGGGCAACACTTTAACCTTTTTTCTGTGTGTTGTATAATGGTTGGAAAGAGCTGATATGTTTAAGTTAATATCACAGATCTATCTATTCCATTTTAACCACATTCTTTCCATGGCCATGTCAATTGCCTTAGTCAATACTCCTTTCCAAAGACAGCAGAGGAAAAATCCGAGGAACATGGACAGGCTTCTCCTGTCTGGTGTGTTGCTGCCACTGTGTGGCTGGATAACGAATCATCCATATAGTATGTCTAATGGCAGAATAAAGCAGATATCTCTCTTCAGGAATTTATTTGCATTTGAGACATGGGCAAGCAATACTTGTCCATCTTTTGAGATCAATTACTGGGAATTGTGGAATTTCCAACTGTTTGAACTTAAAGCATGCTATGGGGTTAGATATTTTTATACTGCTATGAGGAGGGAGGATGCAGGGGAGAACCTAGAACCATTTAAGCGAACAGTCTTAAGTTTGTTGTCATTTCTTTTACTTTGAAGATGCAAGCGCTGCAGTAGTTGCCACTAATGACTTGGAAACAGTACATAGTGATATTGTGGGTTTACCAGTAACCCAAATTCTGGGATAACTGACGGTCAGCTATATCTTCTGTTTATGCAGTTGCTCCTGTATGGAGCTGCAGAGCTGACTACAGGGTAGGGCACGGTCCAGTTGAGTACTGACGGAGAAGTAAAAGGAGGTGAAATTGTTGGAGCTGACTCCATTAACTAAATCATCTCTGCCAGACCTCCTGCAGCCCAGACTTCAGAGCAGACCTTGTCTCATGTGACTTCATTAAGCTTTTTGTAGGGGTGCAATCCCGCTGTCCTGAAATTATCCAGAGTTTAGGATGTCTCCCCCAAGACCTCCATGGTTCACCTGTATCAGAGAGAATGTTTGTACTTCATGGTCCAAGAGAGACAGACAAGGCTTTCGTCTCGGGGCCAAAAGACCAAACACATCAAGACCCTTGATCATAGCCTTTAACTTACACTTTATCTTAGCGCTGAGGAGCTGAGAAGCAATACTACACTATTTCCCTGTACAGAGAATAAAAAAGAACTGTAGGATGAAAGACAACATTGCAGTTGGTAAATGTTGACTCAGCGGTGACCGTACTGTCAGAAGCAAAGTATGCTTTGATCGATAATTTGAGTCCAAAAATCAATGTCCTTGTCCTCATTAAAATGTATGGGATAGAGTTACACTGCTCAGCTCCAAATCTGGCCGCCTCTGATGTGTCTACTCTTTTAAACTTATTTAATTTGTCTCTTTCCCTGCTGCTTTTTGAGGGATGGGTGAATTTGGCATATAATGTGACTAATCTCCCAACCCCCTTACTGACCTGTACATCCTCCCTTCCCTTCACCCCTGCTGCACTGGGGACTTACTATTGTAAATGTATCATCTTGGGAAGCCCTGAAGAACATGAAGGAGTTAAATGTATTATCCTGCATAACCACACCTGCAAGTTTGTTTCATAATAGGGTTCTAAATGGTAAACTTCTCTGTATGTCGCTGCAGTGATTTGGATTTGAAGCTGACTGTCTTCTGTTTGGAGCTGTGTGTCGCTACAGGCCTTTGAACTTGTATTGGGCTGCAGGCTTTGCAGATAAATAGTTACACCACTTCTATCTTTCTATTTCTAGATAGAAGAACGAGCAGAGTTTTTGAACAAATCCGCTCAGAAGAGGTAAAGCAATAAACTGTGTAATGGACTAAATCAAAGCAGCGAAGTGTTGGGATTGTAGTAATCACTTCTGTTTTCTCTCCTTCAAACAGTGGTGCTAAACCCACTCACTCTGCAGCAATTGTCTCCAAGATTGACAGCAGACTTGAGCAATACACTAGTGCAATTGAGGTAAGTTATTACCCAATTATATTAACCCAATTGATGATGGTGGTTGGGGGGCGGGCCTTAATCAGTCCAGGTTTTAGTGTCCAAGAAAAGCAGGGAGCTTCATCACAGAGCTGCTTCTGATGAGGCTTCAGAACAAAGTGGTTCATACAAGGTTTGAATAAACATTCAGAGGTTTATCTGACTCAAATCTCAGAATTGTGACTTCAGTTGCTACTAAATATTCTGTTCTCTCTCTCTCTCACACACCTTAGTGGCTGTTAACTTGTAGTACTTTCCAGATGAGTCTCAAATGGTGCTGCTAACCTTTAATGAATTGAGCCTCAGCATCCCTGTGTGTTTGGGTACCTACCTGTTTTCCTCATCTAACAGATGGGTTGGTGAGGCAGAGAGGAATGACTTGTCCAAGGTGTCACAGCAGCTCTCCGGTAGAGTCAGGAACAGAACCCACATCTCTGAACTTCCAGCTGTGTAATCTAACCATAAGACTGTGCTTCCCTCTTCATTGCTTGTAGCACGTCCTATACATTAGGCCGGATTGTGGGCAGCACTACATAGGATGTAGTGAGCCTTGTCATGTGATAATGTTAAATGTCTTGCTTCTAACGCTGATCTTAACGAGGATAAACAAAACAGTAGTTCCTAACTTACTCTCCCTTCTGAGTTTCCACCTAGAACTATATACCCAGTCCTTAGTTTCCTTGTCCACTTGGTTGCTGTTAGTTTTAAAGAATCAGTACATATGTGTCTTACAACTCCACTCTGACCCTTTTGTCCTTATGTAAGACACAATCTCTGAGCTCCTAGCATGCAGACTTTGATTCAGTGCCAGAACTAGAGGTTCAACTCCTCAAAGTGTGAATACATGAGGGTGGGGCTTTGGCCCCATCCATCTGTAGCAGCTAGCGGAGCTTATCCCATGCAGCAAGGAGATCAGGCTGTGCCATTTCAAAGGGTGTAGCAGTGGCTGTGATCCCAGACACGCTGGTCCTGCTTGTCAACTAGTGTAAATGGTGTTGCTCCACTGATTTCAATAGAGCTATGTTGGTCGAAACCATCTGAGGATCTGGTCCTTTGTGCCTAGCTTGGACATAAAGCCATTGCTCTACAAGGGAAGGGAAGAATTGCACAGCTCTCCACCAATGTTACCTGTGCTTTCCTGCCACAGTCTGGCCCTTAACTTCTGGTGCTGGACTTCCCTTACAATTAGAGACACAAGGCAACTACTTCAACCTTTACCTGTCTCAACCCTCCACTCCCCCACATCCCTATTCTACAATACTTGTGACTTTTGCCAACAAAGAGGGAATTTTGACTTCTATTTTGGTAACCCTGCAGAAGTCACACCTTGCAGAAATGCTCGACTGTTGGGCCTTTGTGATAAACCTCAGTTATAGGGTTAACCTGCCAGTACAAGACAGCAGTTTGGACACACTGGACAGTATCAGACCTTTACAGCTGCCTTCCTCGTTTATTTATGCTGCAGCCAGAAGCAAATCTGCAGAAGGAAGGGGACAAACCATTTCAAAGGGTTACAAGCCAAATAAAACTATGGGTCAGCTGTAAGCACTACTTTCTAAACCTCTATACCATCGGCCACAGTTTACCACAAACCTTGTAAATCCATTTGTGCAAAATCTGCATGAATGATAGGCCAGATCATGAGGAGTGCTCTGACTTGCACAACTGCACTTCAAACAAGTGAGGTTCTTTGCTAAGAGTCTATCTTTAATTTGCATAATCATCAATGGAACTTCATTCAGTTTTAAAAATACATGTATCCAGTATTCTCCACTGATGCCCCAGAACTCTAAAACACATTCGGCACCGGGGTCTTAATTTTGAGCACTAACTAGCGTCTGTCTATTGCAGGGCACAAAAACTGCAAAACCTGCTAAACCAGCACCCTCTGACCTTCCAGTCCCAGCTGAGGGTGTCCGTAATATCAAAAGCATGTGGGAGAAAGGGAATGTTTTCTCATCACCATCTGGGCCAGGGACACCAAATAAGGTACATATTCCTATTTTGCAGGTTTATATAGAAGTACACCAAGGACCTTTCCTTAAATCTTTACTTATATGAGTAATCCTTATTCCTGTGAGCAGTCTTGCTGAAGTCAGACAGATGGTGCTCAGCATCTTGAACAGGATCCTCAAAGACCCAGCTACCCGTATAGCCTACAGCAGTGGTCACCAATCGGTAAATCGTGATAGACTGGTCCATCATGGAGCCTCTGACAGTGGATCTCAGTCTGTCACTGAAACTGAGATCCACTGTCAGAGGTGCCACGATCGACCAGTTGATCATGACAGGGTTGTCAACCCTCCTGCAGCCAAACCAGGATATCGACCTTCTGCCCTGTCCCCACGCTGCTCCCAGAAGTGACTGGCATGTCTGGCAGCAGCTCCAATTGGCCAGGAATGGGTGACTGTGGGGAATGGGAGCTGTGGTGGCAGGGTCTGCAAGTGAGGACAGCACGCAGAACCACCTGTCCCTTCTCCCCCGCTCCCATCTCCAGGAGCCGCTGCCGGATATGCCGGCCGCTTCTGGGAGCAGCACAGGGATAGGGCAGGCAGGGAACCTGCATTAGCCCCGCTGTTCTCCTGCCCGGGAGCCACCCGAGTTAAGTGGTGCCTGGCCGGAGCCCAAACCCCCCCTGTACCCTGGTCCCAGTCCGAGCCCCATCCCGTACCTCCTCCTAGAGCCTGAACCCCAGCCCTGAGCCCCCTCCCGCACCCTGACCCCAACCCCCAGTCCTCTCCCAGAGTTCGCACCCTGCAGCGCCTTCTGCACCACAACTCCTGGCCCCAGCCCAGAGCCCCCTCCCAGAGTCTGCACCCTGCACCTCAACCCACTGCCCAAGCCCTGATCCCCCTTCTGGAGCCAGCACTCCACACCCCTCCTGCACCCTAACTGCCTGCCCCAGCCCTGAGCCCCGTCCTGCACCCAAACTCCCTCCCAGAGCCTCCATCCTGAGTCCCTTCCTGCACCCTTGCCCCAGGCTCAGCCCAGAGCCCTTCCCACACTCCAAACCCCTCAGCCCCAGCCCGGAGCCCGCAACCCCTCCTGAACCCAAACCCCCTGTCCCAGCCCAGTGAAAGTGAGTGAGTGTGGGGGAGAGCAAGTGACAGAGAGAGGGGGGATGGAGTGAGCGGGGCAGGGTCTCGGGGAAGGGGTGTGGTCTTGGGGAAGGGCAAGAGGCAGGGCAAGGATGTTTGGGTTTGTGTAATTACTGTTTCTACATTTTCTTTGAAGTAGCTCCTGGGTTGCACTTAAATTTAAAAAGTGATCTGGTGCTTATAAAGGTTGGAGACCACTGGCCTACAGAATAACAGTAAGACTATTATAGTAGGACTAAGGGAAACTTATTGCAATAATAGGGTTAATTAAGAGAGACTAACTGAAACATCATACTTCTGACCTCTTACACAGCTGTAACTGGTGGGCTTAAGCCATGTACAAGAAAGTTTGGAGTTGTGATGTTTTTATTGGGTCAAATTCTACTAGTAAAGTTACTCAGCTTTTTTTTTTACAAGCATCACTGGAATATTTAAGGTTCATATCTTGTCTATAAGTTTATAGGCCAACATTTCCTTCTTACAAGTCAATGTGAGTCGAAAGCACTTCTGAAAATCAGGCTGTGTCTCTAAATATGAATTTAAGCACTTAACTATATGCGCCCACGTTTGAAAACTTTTGGCCATATCTTTTAAGAAATTCTATTAACTGTGGGTGATTTAGGGGTGACTTTTATTGTATTGTATTTCAAAATTCCAGTTTAAAAAAAAAAAGACGAAATAAGTTCCTAATCATTCTTCTCTTTCAGCTAAAGAACTTATTTTTAGAATTTGGAGTGGGGGCAGAAGCAGCACTGGATGCTCAGGGATTGATGAAAGTTTTATGAATGCTATCCGGGGGCAGGAGCGGCACCATGGTTTTTGCCGCCCTAGGCGGCAGCGCTCCTCCTCAGAGCATTCGGCAGCGGGGGTCCTTCCGCTCCGCGTCTTGGAGTTGCTTCGGTGGCGGGTCCCGGAGCGAGTGAAGGACCCACTGCCAAAGCGCCCCGAAGACACAGAGCGGAAGGACCCATGCCGCCGAATTGCCACTGAGGACGGCAAAATGCTGCCCCCCAAATCCTACTGCCCTAGGCGACCACTTGGGGTTGCCTAGTGGAAGCGCCGGCCCTGCCAGGAGGTCAGTCACATGATTACTCTGTTTGCCAGCTGAAGGCTGTATCTCAACCAGACATGGGTTTTGCTTTTTTTTAAGCCCCAAATCATAGAGCCCTTAGGCACAAGTACTCTAAAAAAGCTGATTTGAAAATGACTGCTTTGCAGGAAACAGCTGGACTGAAGGTTGGTGTGTCCAGTCGTATCAACGAATGGTTAACGAAGACCCCAGACACCAACAAATCACCTGCTCCAAAACCTTCTGTAAGTAAAACCGCAGTAACTGGCTTCTGAATGATGAGTTTGCATTTATGTCAGTGGGAGAGAGATTGGAAGTAAATATGGTAGGCCAGGAAGTAGATGGCTCCTTGGAAGTGATGGTGGTGCATTCTCTTTCCTCGGAGGCTTGACCTGATAGAAGCACTAAAGTTAAGAATTTATGGATGACTATGGTATCAGAACAGCTCTCACCATCAAGCTGGTGCGTCCTTGGAAACTGCATGGATGGACGCTCTAGAAAAATTGTGAGGGGTCATATTACAGAGGAGAATGTTAACTTGGCGCTTCAGGTGTTGCACCATGAATCTGTAAATAAACAGTCATGATCTGTTGATGAAATATTTGATGGTTTGCCTCCAAGAGGAACTGGCAAACTATTGAAATGGCCAAACTGTCAGTGTCCTAAAGATGCCTTGCTGTAAATGAGACTCGGATCCTAAAGTGGTAAATATACAAGTAGCACATCAGGCTGTTATGTTTAAGCTGCACCCGTGTTGTTTGACTATATGCTGCCAGACCATATAGCTTTCAGCTAATCTAGAGGAGAGGAGCAGCAGAGCTGTCCCTGCATCTGCCCCCTTGCCCCCCGCACCCCAAATCAATGAAAGCTGCAAGTGTCTCCTCCTTGTAGCCATAGTAATCCCTAATGTAGCAACTCCAGGAGCAACTACTACATGGCTACAGACTACTATCCCAAGTGTCTTTATTGCTCACTTCTCCTGTAAGAAGCACCTGGTCCAGACCACTAATGGCTGCCTTCACTCTAAGCTTCACATAACTTTCTACTCAGTTGGGAACAAGGGCACCAAGCTACAAATGAAGGAAGAAGAAAAAACAAGTCCTTCAGCCACAGCCAAGTGGGGCAGGGGAAACAAGATAAGAGGGGTTTCTGGGAGGAAAGAACAGAAATAGATAATTCCTGTCCCTTTTCCTTCCCTGCATTGGGAGATGACACCACGTATTGTAAGGCATGGCATCGCTAAGGTCTCCATTGGATCATATTCAATGATTCATCTTATTTTGGCACTTTATAAAAAGTCTATGCACATTGTGTAGTATGGTCAGTACAAATCCAGTTGCTTTCCACATCACTGCTAGCATAGCATGTGCTTCTGATTTACACCCCTGTTGCCTTCAGTAGGGTTGCTTGGAGTTGAGTGGTTGCCCTTAAAAACTCAGTATTTGCTAATGGTTACATAGTAACTGAGTTTAGCAGTGTCTGAATAGAAAATAATGGTAGCTATTTAAGGTGACCATGATAAATTGGCATAGAATCTGGTTCTTGTTTTTTGGGTTTTGTTTCTTTTCTCTAAGCTGGGCATTAATGAACAATGCAGAACTAACCACTCCTTTCCTCAACCATATCTTTCTCTCTCAGCGGATTGCTCTTTCCTTTCAATATCTCTGTTTGCATGGACTTCTCTAGATGCCTTCCTTCTATCCTTTTCGGATTGGGGGGTCTCTTTGCTAAACTGGTCAGGTAAATCATTTCAAAATTCACTTTAAGGTATTATATGAATGTAAACCTAAATCTCTTAATGCTATTAGGATAAGCCAAGGCAAAATTAAGACGGTCTCAATTCCCAAACCATCTTTTTCTCTCCCTCTTGCACACCAGGATCTGGCTGTCTTTATTTCACCTCCTTAAATTCCCTCCAAAATGAAGTTGAGGACTAGGCATGTGGTCAGTCCTCTGGAGACGTGTGCCATCAGTATTTTTGCACCAGTCTTTTGGAGACTGAAATATGCTCAGCTGTGATCACAGCCACTTGCTATGTTGTTCTTGCTTGGGCACAAGTTTTAATGCATCCAACGCTGTGCCAAACCACATCCCAGAGAAGTCAGACTATAAACTGCTTGCTGCTGTTTAGTACATGGGAGCTCTTCCTTCCTATTGCAGAAATCCTTGTGCACAGCAAGCATGTCTGCATTGGGGATGGCAAGAAGGATGCTGGGAACAACGTAGAACTTACACCTTTCATGAGGTGCTGAAAGTTTATTTTTCCCCGGTGGGTGTTTCTCTGACTTCCTGTTATCCTGGCACTTCAACTCCATGCTATGGATATAAAGGTTGTAGTTAGAATTCAAATGGACATAAAGAATGGTTTATGGCTATGTCTTGGATCGCAAAATATTTACTTGAGAATGCAAAGGAGGAGCTGCTCTTCTGTTTGTGCACAGTGTCCTCTCCATTACTGGGTGAGATTACATAGTTTGTTTACATTTTAAAAAACACCTCATTTGTCTATACGGAATTATCCATACATTGGCTAGACTACATGTCCCATGATGCACTACATCTTGGGAGATGTGGGCCAGCCAAGGAGCTCATACCATGGGGGGCATGAAACATCCAAATTACAACTCCCATGAAGTACTGAGGCATCTTGGGCAGACTTATTGTAATGTTGAGCTTCTTCTAAATGGTAAAATGTTTTGGTTCTGTGCAATCAACTGCAATATTTCAATTCAGCTCAAACCTACCTGAGACTTAATATTCCCCCCCCCAGAAAACTGAAACTTTTCACCAAAATTGAAATCTTCCAAGGGAAAAAATTTCACATACCAACCTTTACTCTGTCCCTTTGTGTGAATATATTAAATAAGATCCATCTTAGCAGAACTGTAGATTGACTTAGGTAGAATTTTGTATTACAGGGATACGTATATTGGATGATCATGTAAAGTGTCGTGCATCTTGTTACTTGATGAAAAATGCTGTGTGCTCAAGCTACTTCCCCTGTACTTGCTGTGTAAAAAGAAAAAATTACATATATTGGGGCTGGGCAGTGACCTCTGTTTAAGGTGTCACAGGAGATCAACTACTAGCTTATAACTGCTGGGTAACCCGTCCTCTGATTTGGAAGTGAAAAATACGTATTTGCTTTTTACCACTTTCCATTTTCTTCTACCTTGTATAGTATTTAACATAGAAGTAAAAGCATATAAATAACTTATGAGTAAAGATTCTGCAGGTCAAGTTCTGCTTTCGGTTATTGTACATCTGTGAAAACACATTATGAATGGGGCTTACACAGGCATAATGTGTGGGTATTTCTGTGGGAAGTTACAATACAGCCTTTACTCCACTTAAATAAAACAAATCTGAACTAGGTTTTTATTTTTCTATTCTTTGAAAACTCAAAAAATAGGATTTAAGACCAGGAGATGTATCCAACAAACGTAATCTCTGGGAGAAGCAGTCAAATGAAAAGGCAACCTCTCCTTCTAAGGTAATACTTCTATCCATTGTAGAGAGAACAAAGACACTGAGTGAGACTTTCAGAAGGCAAAGTGTCTAACTCTGACTAGCATTTAGTAGGAGTTTTTAGTAGAGAAAATTCATCCATTAATGTTCAGTGGGCTGAAAAAGGCCTATGTACCACATAGTTCTTCAAAATAGGAACTAAGAAGTATGTGGTGCATAGACCTTGTATTGGCCCTTTCCACAGAGATGAATTTCTTTCCACTCTAATGTGGTTTTCCTACATACACCTTTCTTTAATGATAAATTTATTATGGATATTTTTTTTTGCACTGCAGGTAACAGCTATGGGGAAAAAGTCAGAGACTAATGGTAAGTGTGAGTAATTTGTACAGTACATTAAATGGAAGCTTTTGCACATTTCATACAGATGCACCCAGCTTTTAAAATTATGCCATTAATGGCGGCACACAAGAAATGAAGAATTAATTGCCCCAGATCATAACTTGACAAATATTTTTGGGTAATGAGCACAAATCTTCCTTTTGGGATGGCCGTTCTCTAGCCCTATTTGCAAAGCATTGTGTGAATAACACCTCTAGTGTGTTTGCTGTAGCTGCAGAGATCCATTTGAACTGTTTGAGGCCAAAGACTAAGACTGTCATTTTACTAACACTCCCAGGTGTTAAACATCTGGGAATAGTCCTTTCAAGGTCTACAAATGGTTTTAATCAAAACTTGTTTTTTAAAAAAACAAAAACAGAGGCTAGTGTTGCAATGTTATTCCACTGGGAATGGAAACCCTGAGGACTGATGAAAACAAATCCATAGGATGACTCTGAACAGTACCATCAGCCACGGGGAAGTCTCATGACAAATGAACATGCAGTCACTTGTTGACTCTTAAATCTTGATCTCATGAGTTGCTGTGTGCCCTTCATGCCACAGACCTGAATTGGAGTGGAGTTCAAATGCTCTCCGCTCTTGCTGCAGTAGTGCCTGCCTATCTTATCACAGCATAAACTGTTTGGTATTTCCATTTTGACCCTATTTGTGTCACAAGTTTGAAATACATTGTCTGAGAGCTATGCTGTGGCTGTGCTGAAGGGAACTAGCAAAACCTCTGCTAGCTCTTCTGTACAGATGATACTTTTATTCCAAAGCTCTCCAAGGAAAACCAGGTGGAGGAAATGAGCCTGTGTGGAAGAGGAGTGGGGGAAGAAGAGCTCTATTCAATAATTAAAATTGATCAGAAGCCCATTCAATAGGAGTCCCTTAAATCTGTGATCCATATTGGGAACAAAACAGTCGGTCTGTGAAAACAGACTTAAATGGGGGGTGGGAACCTTGTCCAGTATTAGAAATCTGTCTTAGAATAACACCTGCAATGTTTGCAAAGCTCTGGAAGATGAAATGCATGATATACAAACTAACCTTCATATCACTCATATTAGGTGGGTCTTATTTTACAGTGAAATTAAGATGGGGCTTTTCACAATTGCTTAGTGTTGGCCTCTCTCTACTCCCATGGAAATCAGTGGCAATTTTACCATTGACTTCCCTGGTTGCAGAGCTAGGCCAGTACTGAGCAGCTTGGGCAATACCAACCTAAATGGCTTACCTAAAGCCATGTGTGGAGAGATGGTCAATATAAAGAACAGGGATGGAACTCCTGAGTGCCAGTCTCCCCGTCCTCTGATTTTAGTAGGCCAGGCTTTCATCACTTGTAGAATCACTTCCTTGTTCCTGGGGATTGGAATACAGTGGTTGAACAGAAGTGCTGAGGCAATCTGTCTAGGAACAGGAGCCACAGACAAATGATTCAGGAAATGCTGTATGAGGAACATGATGTATAATACTCCTTGGAAGGTCAATATGCTCCCTGCACCTGCTCCAGAGGCGAGCAAGTATCTGAATGAGATCCTACCCATCCACCCTTGGGGCCATGGAGCACCTCTGTGGGCTCTAGCTGGCCACGCAGTCTAGTAGTAGGGGTGTGTTGTCTTGCTCCTTAGCAGGTGCTCTGAGGTGAAGGGGTTTGAAGCAATTCAGAACAGCCTCCTCTATATTGCTAGAGATGCATCAGATTTCAAGCAATCTTTAATCATTCTCTCTTTCAGCAGGTTTGAGACAATTTGAGAAAGAACCATAGGAGGCTACTAAAGATGCTGGACCAACTCATTTTGAAAGTGCTAAATTGTCCTTTTTATATTTATGTTTATTTACCAAAACGTCTTTTTGCATTATCCCAGTTAAAACCATGTATATTAGCACTGTATTTAATAATCAGTCTAGATATTCATCATAATAGTACTGCCTTTGCACAAGAGCCTTTATTCCTAAAGAAACCCATGCTGTGAAATATTCTCCTACTGATAGTCATGACTATGTGTCTGAACAGTGATTTCAACTGGCATAAGAGGTCAACCCCCAAATGCATGCAAAGTTGAATTACTTAAGAAAAGTGTGCAGTAAACCCATAAAAACAGTGGTTACTTTTGGAATACAGAAGTCTTTTTCTGCACTTTAGACTAAGGCATGGAAAAAAATCTTTAGTTGACAATGTAATATTTTCTGTAAGTTGCCCATGTCATAAATACTGCATCAATAACTTGTTTAAATTTATTGTTTTATACTTTTAAGTATCAATTTTTTCATTCTAGTTTAAGTTAATACCTTAATTTGGATGATTGTTAGCTGACAGCGGTACTGATACTCTATTTTTGTTAGTGATTAGTAATTGATTGCAATATATACACATAGCTTTACAAAGTTTAGCTTTAAGGCACTACTAATGGTAGAATGCTTTAATACATGCTAGAGTATTATATTTAGTAATGAATGCACATAATTAGCCGGTATCACAGCTTTTTAAAAAGTCACACACTTTTCTATAGTAAGATTTCATAATTTTGCCATTAGAGGTATGGCAAGATGAGTATTAAATTTTTTTAAAATGTAAGATGCCCAGTCATGGGTAATTAAAAAGAAAACTATAGTTTTAAAGAGGGGAAAATAAGGGTATAGAGGATCAAAAGTAGGTCACTTGTATAAAACATCGTAGTTTAATTTATGTAAAACTACCATCATTAAAAATTTAACACAGTTGGAGCTTAAATGACTGTACACTAAATCTTGCCATTCATCAGTGCCGTATATTAAGTCCACCTAACTACTCAAAGTGAAGTAAGCCTCTAATTATGGTGTTTAACTATCTCCCAAAGCTCTTATTTACAGATGTGGTGTTTGATTTGTATATAGTAAACACAATGCTATAAGTCAGCTTGGTTTGAATTTACATGCCATAAGGTTTAGCATTTACATCCTACAGTATATGGGTGGAATAAACTAGTTAACTGAAGTAGCCCTAAAATGCTTAACAGCTTTCTGCATTGGAACTACAGAGAACTCCTCCTTCATCACTACTTTTATTTGTAGCATGTTTTTTGTAGCAGCTGACTTTTTTTAATTAGAGGGGAGAACATAATATTTCAATCCAAAGATGATCTCCCCTGCTTAGCTGAAACATCTTGTTTACATATTGAGATGCACTTGGCTATCTGTAGGGGGCGAAACTGTGCAAACAATGGCTGGCATTGTTTCTGAATTGTCATGTTTTTTGTCTTGGGTTTTTGTAAACACTTTTCTCTGAATCTTTCAAATACATTTGATAGCTGCAATAAAAATGACTTGTTCAAACAATATACTCTGAAACTGCACCAATAATAAATGGAATATTTCCATCAACAGTCCCTGTTTGTGTAATAATTTAGAATACATCATTTGTAAGTGGGACAGTGGGGTTTTGACATAATGCTAATGCATTGCAAAAATGCAGCAAGGTGAAGCTCACAAATGTATCAGCTGTGTACATTGTCAGTCTACTAAATATCTTCTAAACCTGTGATATAAAAGGTCAGTGGTTTCAGTTTGGATATTGTTAAATGAATCTCTTAGCAAAAACATCTGAAATGGAAAACTTATGATAGAAACTAGCTGTGTTCTACTCCACTTCATAGATTCTAGGACTGGAAGGGACCTTGAGAGGTCATCAAGTTCAGTCCCCTGCTCTCATGGCAGGACCAAATATTGTCTAGACCATCCCTGATAGACATTTATCTAACCTCCTCTTAAATATCTCCAGAGATGGAGATTCCACAACCTCCCTAGGCAATTTATTCCAGTGTTTAACCACCCTGACAATTAGGAAAAAGTTCCTAATGTCCAACCTAAACCTCCCTTGCTGCAGTTTAAGCCCATTGCTGCTGCTTCTATCCTTAGAGGCTAAGGTGAACAAATTTTCTCCCTCCTCATTATAACACCCTTTTAGATACTGAAAACTGCTATCATGTCCCCTTTGTCTTCTCTTTTCCAAACTAAACAAACCCAATTCTTTCAGCCTTCCTTCATAGGTCAGGTTGCTCTTCTCTGGACCCTCTCCAATTTCTCCACATCTTTCTTGAAATGTGGTGCCCAGAACTGGACACAATACTCCAGCTGAGGCCTAACCAGCACAGAGTAGAGCAGAAGAATGACTTCTTGTGTCTTGTTCATAACACACCTGTTAATACATCCCAGAATCATGTTTGCTTTTTTCCCCTAATAAGTATTGATTTAGTTGTGCAGTCCCTTTCTATCTTGCTTTGAAAAGCATTTTGTATATGAAATGAGTTGTTCCTGCTTCAAAAATTGGGATCATGTCAGTATGTATAGATGATCCTTCTGAAGCCCAATGGGGCCCTTGATACAGTAGATGAAGAATCAGTAAGCTACAGAATTTTTTCCTCTGTGACCTCAAGGTGCTCTCACAGCTAATTTGATAAGCTCATAGCACAAACTCCAAATTTTAAGCAGGATCAAAAGAATGAGGGCCCCCACTCTAGGGGGAATTTAGAGCAGGCACTCTCTTGTGAGTCACTGAAAAAAATGCCCTAACACAGTAACCAGAAGACCTCAGCTGTAAAGTAATAGTTCCTTCTTCATGGTCATTCAAAAAGTGTATGCTTTTATGGAGGAGGAGTGTGCTAGTCAGATTAAATTAACCCCACCCCTAGGTTAATTGAGTAATCAATCTTATGTAGGGAAGTCATTTACCTCCCTTCCTCCAAAAAGAAGCTAAAGGTGCAGTTTGTGTATGGGAGATGACTATCAATGGCTGAATGTAGGGGAGGAGGTAAGTGAGTCCAGACAGACTGAAAAGCACTCTCCAATCTTTCAGGATGAAAATGATACTGCCATTTTAACTGGTGGTGCTGCTTATTCTGAGATCTTTGAATAGGAGCATAGTGTCCTATACAGAAAAATTTTCCATGTGGAGTGCAGTGAGAGCTTGGGACAGATTTTGATCCCAGTTAGGGTAGTGCAAGGAGAGCTTGTAGTAGCACAACCAGTCTCTTGCAATATGGGGTACTAGGTAACAAGTGACCCATAGTTGGAAAGGCACTAGAACAGGGGCAGGCAAATTTTGGCCTGAGGGCCACATAGGGTTTTGGAAATTGTATGGAGGGCTGGTTAGGGGAGGCTGTGCCTCCCCAAACAGCCAGGCAGGGCCTGGCCCCTACCCCTGTCCTGCCTTGCTTCTCACCCCCTGAAAGCCCCACCAGGACTCCTGCCCTATCCAACCCCCCACATGTTCCCTGATGGTCCCCTTGCCCCATCTACCCCCACACTCCCTGTCCCCTGACTGCCCCCTGCCACCCACTCCAACCCCCCTTCCTGACTCCCCATTCCCCACCCTACCGACCACCCCAAACTCTCCTGCCTTCTATCCAGCCCCCCAGGAGCACTGGTGGAGGGGGATGTATGTTTGCCCTAGACCCATAATGTTCTCCACACTCAGGATAGCTTTGTACTTTATTCATGTTGAAGGTGCAGGTTCAAACCATGACTTGGTGAGGATAAGGAGGGAGAAGGGGCTTTTCTCCTCTACAACTGTAACAAAAATAATCTAGGCAATTTCTCAACTACCTTTAGGATTGTAAAGACAAGTACTTAAGTTAGCTATATCACCTACTCTTCCACAGTACCTATTGCCTCACTGCACACGTGGGGGTGGCAGAATTAAGGTTGCACAAGCAAGTGCTAACATTTTTACTTTACTCATGTAATATTACTTGGAAGAAATGATTGAACACTAACAGACCCCAGTCATGGGGGGGCAGGATCAAACCTCAGGAGCTTAGTACATGAGCCTCTACTGCAAGAGCTAAAGGCCAACTGACTGTTAGATTAATGAGTCAGCTCTACAGCTCTCACACCATTAGATGGGACAGGCCACCACATCCAGGTGGTGTGTAGGTTACAAGGGCTCTTGCTAAGCCTCATTTACAGCAGCTAGCACCTCCCAGTGGAATAGCTAAAGGCAATGGGCTCAGTAAACAATGATTATTGCTTCAACAGCACCCAAACATCTCCATAGGGTTTTTTTTTAAATCCTAATTTGTAGATGTGTCTGAGAAAACAGGTGTTGTCTGGCTCCTACCAATGCCAGACAAAGCATTGCAGCCATTCTTCTGTTGGTCCTCAAATTATTTTCTACTTTATGGTCTTTACTTGCTTTAGGTCACCTGTGATCTAGTTAATGCATTAAGTATTGTGAAAAAAATTGCAAGTTTAGGGGGCTACATTCTACTCCAATGTTTTAAAACATGCTTTCTCCACATTTACCTAAAGGTTTATACTTTAGAGATCCAGGGCTTATCTAAAAAGTACTTCTGTGATCAATGAGCATTATGACAATCTAGCTTTGTGTCCAAGACTTCCAGCACTACCAGACACTCTCCCTTGTGCACCCCACTGAGCCCAAAGCTCCTACAATTCCACTCACACCAAAGATAGATTTCTTCCTCTCCCTTTATGCTAAGGGATACATGGATCAGGTTTGTCATAGAACCACTTCCACTGCTGAGCTAGTGTGTCAGGCCCTCAAAGTGGGTCACAACCCCCTTTGAATGGGGTTGCCAGGGCTGGCTTAGATTTGCTGGGGCCTGGCCTGGAACTACCCAGGGCTGAAGCCAAAGCCTGAGGACTGAGCTTGCAGGCCCCCTGCCAGGGGCTGAAGCCCTTGAGCTTCAGCTTTGGGCCCCAGCCCAGAGCAGTGGGGCTTGGGTAGGCTCAGCTTTGGTTCCCCCCGACCTAAGGTTGTGAAGTAATTTTTGTTGTCAGAAGGGCATCGCACTGCAATGAAGGTTAAGAACCACTGCACTAGCCTACTGGTGCACCATTTAGTAAAGTGAACTCTACACTCATTCAAATAATTGTACTCAGAATTGTTTAATGTCTTAGATACAGTAGGCACAGGATAGTTATTATCCAGCTGGAACAATAAGACAACAGGCATACAAGTAACTGTATAAAGAGTTATAGTTAATACACTGACTTTTGTGCTAACCTACCTTAAACTCCTCCTCAAGTGACTAGATGGGAAATGGAGTTTAATATACCAGTAAACAAGAGGAATGAAAGTTAACTTTTGGGGGGGGGGGTAGTAGTCTTGCAAAAAGCAGTACCTCCAACCTTTTGACAAAAAGGTAACCATCCAAATGTGTTAAATATTTGTTTAGCTTTTATATTCATTCCTTCCTCCTTCAACCCCTGTGTAGGATGGTAAAAGAAGGGCAGACAATAGTTGAAGGACACAATCAGTATAGAAGAACAAATCAGAGCAGAAGAGGCTCCAACTCTAATAACCAGAGATGCCAAGGAAACACCAGCTTTAATAATCTTCTTCAAATGGATATTCCTTGTGATTGACAGCACTAAAAAAAAAAAAAAAAAAAAGTGGGTGTTACTGATATTCAAACTTCTCTAGGGAAGACAGGTGGGTTTGATAGTGCATAGGTAGATGTTCATCAAGCAGGTCCCTACTGTAGGTATTAAAAGCATTCTGAACCTCCCAGCCATTCTTTTCATAGCACTTCTACCTTAGTCAGAGGAACATTGCTTGCTGGAGCAGTCATTAAATTTAGGTATTTGGAACATATGGACAAGACAGAGGGGATAGTACCTGCTAAAGAAATGATTATGTAGGGATTATCTTCCTCTTGACATCAGTCATTCCAAGGCCTGGTCTACATTAGTGGGTTAGGTCAATGTAAGATGTCTTGTCTCAACCTAGCTGTGGAAATGCCTTCACTTATGTCAGTGGGAGCCAAATTTAAGTGCCTCTCTCTACCGATTTAACACCACCACCTCCCCAAGCAGTGTACATGGACGATCAATGTAATTACGTCAATGCAGTGTCAGTGTAGACACACTGCATTGCCTTTGTTGACTGTTACTGGCTTTCAAGAGCCATGTCCCACAATGACAATACAAGCGCTGCTAGGGAGGATGCGAAGTGCTGATAGAGTCAAGTATGCACACACACAAGCAATTTAATAGCCACTGCAGTGGCCGTATGCTGACGTGACCTATATTGACATAATTTTGTAGTGTAGACAGAGTCTAAGGTTTGTCTAATTACCCAAAGCCCATGATTTAAACTCTAGGGTCCTGCCTGCTTTCCCTTTCTCAAGGGGAGCGAGACCCTGCCTTGCCTTTAAAAGCAATAGTAAGCAATGAGTGGGATTTTTGGCATTCTGTAGGATTCAGAAGAAAAGCAGCCTACTTGAGCATTTCAACAATCCTCCAATTCCTGTTAAAGCTGAGGATGGTTTCCATCTCCTCATTAGTCAATTCAAAGTCAAACACCTGAAAGGAAAGTGTTTTCAGTTAGGTCTGTAAGCAGCTGGAAATTAAATGCACCTAAAGTAAAGATAAGGCAGCTATGACTTAGAGCTGGGGTGAATTGTACCATATTGGGTGACCAAAAATTCCACTGAAGCATAATTACACCAGCTACCCTCACTTCAGATAGAGTGGAATACTTAGCACTAGGACAGGACCTGGATCCGGACCCGGACACCTTTCATCTGTAACTGCTCATATGATAGGCTTCCAGACAGGGCCGGCTCCAGGCACCAGGCAACCAAGCATATGCTTGGGACAGCACCTGGTAAGGGGCGGCCAATCTTGGGGTGGCAGGGGGCAATGCCGCATGGGGGGGGGGGGGTGGGGGCGCGGCGCGCGGGGGGGGGGGGGTTGCGGGGGCGCGCGGGGGGGGGGGGTTCAGCAGCGGGGCACGGGGGGTGTTCGGCAGCGTGGCAGGGGGCTCTTCGGCGGTGCTCCATGCAGCGGGGTTCAACACCGCAGCAGGGATGGGGGTGGTGTTCGGCAGCACGGTGGAGGTCGGGCGGCCGTTGTTCGGCGGTACTCGGTGGGGGTTTTATGGCGGGGCGGCGCCTTTTTTTTTTTGCTGCTTGGGGCGGCAAAAAAGTTAGAGCCGGCCCTGCTTCCAGAAGTTCTACCCAGAACAACTAAAAGGAAGTCCAATGACTTCGGCAACATGCAATGAAAAGAGACACCTTAGATTCTAAGGTGAGAGTACCTCTTTACTCCCATGAGTATTTCCACTGAAGTCAGTGGGCTGCTAGGTAAGCAGGTCTAGTCCAAGAAGGAGGACTTGTGTGGCACCTACTCACTTATTGTCCCACTGACTTCCAGGGCAGTCCTCAGGCGAGTAACTTGTCTCCACTGGGAGAAAGAGGCTTGCAGGCAGACTGTGGCCCCTTAGCAAAGTTTTCCTCTCAGAGTTTACATAATCAGACCCATCGCCTGCTAAGTTTTGCTGGGATTTCCCCTCCCTTTTTATAAATATAAACATTGAAATCAGGATAGCAGTCCCCCAACAGTGATCAGTGCTAGATGCTTCAGAAGAAGGTGCAAGGAAGCCAATGGTGGAAAATTAGGGAATAACCTTCCCCCTAGACGACTTCTTTTCAATGCCCATCAATTATTGGTAGTATTATACCCCAAAGCATAAGTGATTATGGTGCTAATGCATTTTTAGCCAGTCCTATACAGCTGATGTTTTAGGCAGCCAGAATGCTTGAGCCTACTAAGGTTTTGGTGTCAAGGATGTGTTGTGGCACTGCATTCCACTGTTAATTTATGCATGGTAGAAGTTATGCCTGTCATGTTCTTGTATTAGATGCTCGTGCTGACTGATCTTTATTATATCAACCATTGTAGTGCCATAATAGCCCTTTTTAAGTCCTCGCCTCTCAACTAAATAGGCCTAATCATTTCACACATTTGTCCATGTGTGTTTTTAAGTCTACTCATATTAAATTACTTAAAGATAATGCATCCCAGTGGGTAGAGCACAGCTCTATTCCCAGCTCTGCCACTGGCCTGCTGGGTGACCTGGGGCAAGTCACTTCATCACCCTCAGTTTCCCCATCTATAAACAGGTGGATAATGAGTCTGACCACTCTTGCAAAGCATTTTGAGATCCACTGCTGAAAAGCACACTATAAGAAGTAGGTATTAAATTAGGTTTAACTCTAGCTACATAAGAGTAGAATTAAAGCTTAAAATGAAGAGACTTGGAAATGTGGTATGACAAATAAGATGTGAGAGTTTAATTCACTTCGCTCCCGGTTTTAAATTTAACAAAAATGCAAGACCACTTTAATTTTCACTCACAGCATGAGCACATAACTAAAAATGGAGTACTGAATACTGAAATATTGAAGGATCTTTCCACCTCTCTGCCCCTTCTCTTGCTCCCATCAAATGTAATATGGGTTAATGAGAAAATATGAAGATGTAATGGATAGGTGTAGCAATAGTCTTATTTGAAACCTTACCTTAAAGTTCTCCTCAATATGGTGTGGTTTGTCAGACTTGGGAATGACTGCCACATTCCTCTGGATATGAAACCGTATCAGAACCTGAGAGTAAAGAACAGGAATTCTGATGACACTGAAGCTACCAGTTACTAGTGGAGCTGGTCAAGGGCTTTTTGGAGGTTTTTCTGGGGGTGGTGGGGTGGGGTGTATTGTTCTAAACAAGTTTTCTAGAAATGTAGCACTTTTTTCTTTCCTGGGGTTACAAACCAATCCCAGTTTCTGCAAATGTATTCATTGTTCAGAAGTATTCCTCAGATGGTTTGTGCAAAGAAATTGCATCCTGTAGTGTGTTTGCAAGCTGCTCGAGTCAACTATGAATTGTTTGCAATGTCATTGTTTCTGCTCCCTGCTCGGGTAAGAAGTTTTTGGAAAAGAGGATGTCCTCAGTGACCCCCATGGCCTGTGTTATACAGGGGTTCAGATGATCATAGAGGCCCCTTCTGGTCTTCAGAACTGAACGAGGAACAGCTAAGACTCCCAACTTTGACATCTTCAACAGAAAAAAAGGATGAATTTTTCAGGAAGCATTTTTGGGAAAAAAAATTCACCCTGTTTTTCAAGCTACTTCATGATTGGTGCCTAACAACTACTGACTGCGTGTGAGTGTGAGGATCTGTCTGAAGAGTCATTCTCTCAAAACATTCTTACGAGCAAAAAAAACAAAACAAAAACACACATTTGTAAGAGTGTTTATGAACAGAAAATACTAAGAAGTACAAACATTGTCAAACCGAGCAGCCAAGAGGAAATTTTCCTCAACTGTTCACAAACACTGAATTCTGGAAAACAAACACCTGCTAGTTTTAGTCAATAGCGAAACACTGAGGCGTTCACGAAAAATAATTTAGCCGGATCAAAGATTCATAGGGTGATTTGGCTGAAGCACATTTGATTTTTTCCACAGCCCCTTTCATCATTAAGTTCATATGATCAACATGGCACTTTCTGGAGGGCACCCAAAGGCCCATCTCTAAGGCTGATCAGCAATAATCTGTGCTAATGACAGGCACTCCCTGTTCCTTGCCAAGTCCTTCCTGTTCCCAGACTGAACTGTTTGTTCTGATAATCCCTCTCCTTCAAAACTAGGTACGTTTAAAATAAGACATTCTAAGAGTCACTGTGTAAAGATGGCAGAGTATCTGTGGAAGAGTGCAATGCTGGTGCAAAGCAATTTATTATAAAGGAGGCAACAAACACAGTGCTGAGACTCCAATGTACCTGAGCAGAGGTTTTGCTGTGTTTAACGGCAATCTCTTTAATCTTAGGGTCCTCTAGAAGAGTAGGGTCCCCTGGCTTGGCCCTATAAAAAAAAAAAAAAAAAAAAGGGGGGGGGGGAGGATAAGAACTGTCAGTAGGTTAATGGTAGACTACCATCCCTTGCAGGA
The DNA here is from genome assembly GCF_013100865.1 of Trachemys scripta elegans. NCBI lineage: Eukaryota > Metazoa > Chordata > Testudines > Emydidae > Trachemys > Trachemys scripta. Next base: position 110,388,752 of record NC_048298.1, read on the forward strand.
TACAGGATATATTTCACAGGAGGATTTGCAATATAGCAACAGAAATACGTATCAATTGTAACTGCATTGGTCATTCAACTTTCTTCAATGATTTGAGAGAGACATACATACTCTAAAATGCTTCCAAGAAGAGAGGCTGCCAAGCATTCTTACCAGGGCCTGTCAGGAGAGCCAAGGGGACTGTATGCGGTCACAGAGATCCCTTTGGATTGGCAATAATTAATCAGCTTCTCCTGGGTGAGGTATGGGTGGCACTCAATCTGCAGGCACAAGGACACACAGGTTCACCCAGTGGCAGACTGTACTGCTAGCGCTCCAGAGAATACAGACCCTATGACTACCTTTGGAGCCATTTGTATGCCTATGGTATAAAGAAGTCTTGCAGAACATCTCACACACTAAAAATCTACATGCCTTGCTGTTGATTATTATTTGCACTACAGTAGCATCTAGAGCAGCAGTTCTCAAACTGTGGATTGGGACCCCAAAGTGTGTCGCAACCCCTTTTTAATGGGGTTGCCAGAGCTGGCATTAGACTTGCTGGGGCCTGATGCCAAAGCCCAAGCCCCTCCGCCTAGGGCTGAAGGCAAAGCCCAAGGGCTTCAGCCCTGGATGGCAGGTCTCAGGTTATAGGCCCCTCAACTGGGGCTGAAGCCCTTGGGCTTCGCCTTTGGCCCCCCATGCCTGGGCAGCAGGGCTCAGGCTTAATCTCAGGCCCTCCCACCTGGGACTGTGGGACTCGAGCGGGCTCAGGCTTCGGTCCCCACTCCTGGGATCATGTAATAATTTTTGTTGTCAGAAGGGGGTCACGGTGCATTGAAGTTTGAGAACCCCGGACTAGAGGCCTGAACCTATATCAGAGCCACACGGTTCTAGGTTCTGTACAACATAGTGACAGTATCTGCCCTGAAGCACTTCCAGTCCAAATAGACAAGATATACAAAGTACTATTATCCCCTCTGTAAAATGGGGAAACAAGGGTAAGTGACTTGCCCAAGGTCATGAAGGAAGTCTGTAGCAGACCAGGGTCTACAAAGTCACTGTTCAATGAATTAACCGCAAAATTGTTCTTCCTTCTTTTATCATGATGATGATGAAAACCTGATAATAGTCTACTTGCCCATCACACAAAAGTTACTCTCCCATAGTGAGTAGAATTTTGCTAGGGCAGGTATACATCTAATGCTTTAATGCTTTGTATATGGGCAACATGGCAGAGTAATTGTCGTCGTAGAAACCGGAACTTGGAGATTTCCCAACTTCTTGTTTTAACGCCTTAAATTTACATTAATATAGTTCTCAATCTCCTTTCATATACTGATTGCACATTCAAATAATGCAGCCTGTAAAGCATGCATATACTTCTACAAGAGCAGTGCATCATTTTAAAGTATTTCTTAGATTGTAAATACTTCAGGGCAGAATCAGTGTCTTTTTAGGGTATATGTAATGCACCAACCACAGTGGGAACCTAATCCTGATTGGGACGTTTGGGTACTCCAGCTACATAATATTAGACAACAACATTATTAAAAAACTGTTTTAAAGCAATTTGTTTTAAGTTAATGTTTAAAAAAGGTGTTGGGCAAAGTGAAACGGCTTATTATGCTCCATAAATAAAAAGCCAAATGGAGTAGTTATCAAATCCTTTATCCTGCCTTCTGAAGTCACAGGAAACTGGCTGAGCAAGACCCCACCATACGTTCAAAGGTAAAAAGGAAAAGTCTTTGGCCTGATCATGCAGGTCTTACCTCGTGCAGGTAGTCCCATTGATGTCAATGGCACTGTTCACGTGAGTATGGATTCCCATGTTTATTCATGCTTATAGATTATGCTGCAGGAGCTGGTGTTAACTTGGCACGTTCAACTGGCAATCTCAACGGCCATACAACTTTATGGTTACAGTGCTGTGTCTACAAATACAGCCCCTCCCCCCCTACGCTTAGACCACGCTAAAGTTACACATTCAGCCAAAGGAGTCATTTAATAAAGCTGTAAACACTTGGGGGGTGGGAGGGAATTATATGGGAACCCTTCCCAATCATACTGCAGAACCATGACATGACACAAGGATAACAATAAAATTAGAGGTATAACTTTAAGTCTCTGAAACGCTCATGAATGCTATTGCCCAGTGTACTGCATTAAGCAGAGGAACTTTCATCAGCCATATTTTAAAGCCAGAAATCTGTTTTGGGGTTTGTTTGTTTTTTGGCACCTTGGAAAAAACTGCACAAGTCAGGGAAAAATATAAATCAACTTTAGTGGGCTTAAATCTGTGGGTATATTTTGTAGGCTCAAATGTATGATAGTGTTCTAGAACTTCTTGATGTTTAAGACATCTGTCATGGACTGGCTGGCCCTTTAAAGGGGAGTTGGGTTCTGCCTTGTCTGTGAGGTAGCAGTTATTGCCCTGATTATCTTGATCTGGTGACTTAATTACAACTATTGATCCCAGCTGTGAGTGAAAGGGTCTGAGAGAACTACAGAGGCCAGAGGAGAACTCAGTTAAAGGAAGCTTCTGTTGGTAGGCAGAGCTGCCCAGAGGATTCAGGGGGCCTAGGGCAAAGCAATTTCAGGGACCCCTTCCATAAAAAAAAGTTGCAATACTATAGAATACTATATTCTTGTGGAGGTCCCTGTAGGGCCTGGGGCAAACTGCCCCATTTGCACCCCCCTCTGGGCAGCCCTGTTGGTAGGAAGGGCTGGATGAAGGCAGGTTGAAGTAGGAAAGTCCCTGGGAGAAGAGGCAGTGAGGAAACCTGCTGCAAAGAAGAGCCTTCCGGGGAAAAGTCCTGGGTAGCAGTGCTCAGCTTACAAAACATAGAACGCCACGGAGTCTGAAAGTAGGGCAAAGGGAGGGAACTGGAGCATCACCCAAAAGGGGCAGAACTACCATTTGTTTAGATGTTTATTTGGATTTTCAGTTTGTCCTTTCATTACCTGGAAAGGGACAACACTTAAGAGGTAACTGGGCTGGACCACAGAAGATGCAGACAGAAACAGATCAGGCCATTGCAGGGCCAAAGTGACCACCAGAGGGTGCTAGAGATGAAGACCCCTGCAATGTCAGGCTCGGATACCTGGCTGTGCAATGATGAGGAGTGAAACCACTTACAGCATTTCATGGGGTTGTGAAAGATTCTATATTCTGCACATGCTGCTACGAGGTGTATCAGGTGAGTCTAGATGCCACATGACTACTGGGATGCAAGTTAGGATGGTCATTCAACAGTAATACTCACTCACTGAACTGCAATGTCGACAGATGTTCCTGAGTTTTCAGTATTTTGCTGAATTCCAAATTCCTTAAGTTCAGTGCAAGCATATGTAACCCAGTCTTTACACTATGTTCAGCAGAAACCAGCAGGAATAAATACCTTACCTGGTTGTTGGCAGGCTTGAATTTTAAACCAGGTTTAGTTAAGATTCTCTCAATCTGTTTGTGGTTAAAGTTGGAGATTCCAATGGCTTTCACCAGACCTGCATCCACCAGCTCTTCCATAGCCTAAGGGGACAAAGTAATCCAGTCATGTTCAGGACCTAGTACTATTGCCAGCTTAGCCTTTCCTTTACCACATTAACTGATAAACCAATAAGGAGGTCAGACTAGAGCAGGGGTGGGCAAACTTTTTGGCCTGAGGGCCACATCTGGGTATGGAAATTGTATGGCGGGCCATGAATGCTCACAAAATTGGGGGTTGGGGTGAGGGCGGGGGTGAGGGCTCCGGCTGGGCCAGAAATGAGGAGTTCAGGGTGCGGAAGGGTGTTCTGGGCTGGGATCGAGGAGTTCGGAGAGTAGAAGAGGGATCAGGGCTGGGGCAAGGGGTGGGGCATAGGAGGGGGTCGGGTGCAGGCTCCGGATGGCACTTACCTCAAGCGGCTCCCAGAAGCAGCGGCATGTTCCCATTCGTCTCCTACACGGAGGCGCAGACAGGCGGCTCTGCACACTGCCCTGTCCACAGATGCCGCCCCTGCTGTGGGGGTAGCGCTTGGGTGGGGGCAGTGTGCGGAGCCCCCTCGCTGCCCCTACACGTAGGAGCCAGACGGGGGACATGCTGGCTGCTTCTGGGAACCATGCAGAGTGGGGCAAGTCCCTGACCACGCTCCCCGGCTGGAGTGCTGGAGCTGGACAAGCCCCGGACCCCACTTCCCAACGGGAGTTGGAGGGCCAGATTAAAACGTCTGGAGGGCCGGATGCAGCCCCCGGTCCGTAGTTTGCCCACCCCTGGACTAGATGATCTAGTGGTCATGTCTGGCCTTAAAATCTTTGCATCCATGAATTAACTGTTCACATTAAGCATGTCTCTTCCTCAGAGTCCATCCCACCATCACATCCAGCCCAGCCCACCCTTTCCTCATGAGAGCCAAACCTCATCCTTTTAGGACACAGTCTTTTTATGTCATCTTATAGGAGCAAAGAGGTTAATAAATCACTCCGTTTTTGACCTGACAAGAAAGAGACATGAAGAGCACAGAGCTGAGCCTCAAGCTACACAGATAGGGGATCACATTCTCTTTTCCACAATGCTCAGCCTACCATTATGGGGAAAATGGCATTCGCAGAGCCACTACACCTCCTAGACTGTGGGTAACAGCAACAGACATAGAATCATGCCATCCAAATGGAATAAGGGGTAGATAGCTCTGAATAAAGAACATTTGGAAACCTTGAATTCCTAGTAATGCAAAGACCCTGTGAGCAGCCCAGAGCAGAATACATCTCTCCAAACCGTAATATGAACAACACTGCAGCCCCCACCATTACAGGCATGCAGCCTTCTGCTCAACTTCTGGTGTGTAAGCACAAAGAGGGAATTTTTACCTCCCACGTGTCCAGAATATCAGTGTTACTGGGGACAATTATACCGTTGTCATCTACAGGATGCGTCTCCTCACCAGCCTGTCATATCAAGACAGAAAGTTTAAAGAGATTTGTTTTCAGAGCTGGAATACCCAAATTCTACCAGCAAGACAAAATGGATACATAGGCCCCAATTCAACAAGGAACTTAAGCACATGCAAAACTTTAAATCAATGCGCTTAAAATTATGCACCTATTTAAGTACCTTGCTGAATCAGGGCCATACTGCATATGGTGACTTGACTTGGGGCTAATAAAGGGGAAATAGTAACCTTTGTTCAAGTAATTAGCTTAATAAGTCTAAAGAGAGGAGAGGGAAGTCCCTTATTCTTTATGTAACAAGTTTCATTCCAGCCCTGGTATTCATTCCAAAAAACTATGGTTAATTCTGTGACTTGCTTTTTCCACTGATAATCACTCTAAATAGACAAATAATTAAGAACATAAGAATGGCCATACTGGGTCAGACCAAAGGTCCATCTAGCCCAGCATCCTGTCTTCCGACAGTGGCCAATGCCAAACGCCCCAGAGGGAATGAACAACAGGTAATCACCAAGTGATCCATGTCCTGTCACCCATTCCAGGCTTCTGGCAAACAGAGGCTAGGGACACCATCCCTGCCCATCCTGGCTAATAGCCATTGACGGACCTATCCTCCATGAACTTATCTTGTTCTTTCTCCCAAACTGGAATTCACACAACACTGCCCCTGCAGCTGAAGAAGCCTGGATGTGAAATGCCCTACTCCAAACCCATGCATTCTATGTTGTAAAGTCACAGTTCTGCTATTCCTTAGAGAGAAAAGTATAGTATGCAGCAACCAGAACTCCTAAAGAGCTAATTGACAGCTAAATACCCATATGCACAGGAGTATAGCCTTCCTTTTGCCATTTAGGTGACTTGCATTGGTAGCAACCAACAAGTGCTCCTAAGTCTTGGGAGGCTTGGATGCTGTGGAAGCAACATCTATAGATGCCTCCTCCTCATCTTCACCCTTCTTCTGCCAGAGAAGTGGCCTCACGTTTCTCTATATAGTGTAACATTTAGATGAATAAAGCATGGCAAAGAGGCATTCCAGAAGGAGGCTAGTCCTCCTTGGCTGACTAGATGGTGGCCATGGCCTAGCATCTGAGCACTCAAGGATTCTCTCAGGATGATGTGGAGAAAAGAACTAGAGGAGGCTCACTACCTTGAATCCCATAGGAAAATGAATAAGGTAGAGGTCCAGGTAGTCCAGTTTCAGTGCAGCAAGACTTTTCTGGCATGCCCCCTTCACAAGGGATCGCTCATGAAACGTGCACCACAACTGGAAGGAGAAAACGGTGCATGACAGTTACTCTGAAACCTTACAGAATCCTCCTGACCGGAGAGAGGCTATGTTATATCTACTAGAAATAGATCTGAGAGCATCACCCTTCTGCTTCCATGGCTTATGCCAAAGACAGATCGATGTGTCCTGCTGCTAAAATTGTAAGTCGCAGATTAAAATAGAGCCCAAACTCAAAATACAATATTAGCACAAAGCAACTAGAATTTGTATTTATAAAAAGGGATTGACAGAATCAAGTTTCCGGCCATGTGACCCCCAGATGGGAAAAACTGCATGTATTTTGGCAATTCCACATTTCCAAGGTGATTAAAGTTGTCAGTATGGCCTACTGATTTTTATAACCTAATTCCAAAGCTCAGATACAAGGAGAGAATTGTCATATGGTATTTGGAAACTTCAATAAGCCACACATCACTGTCCTGAACCCAAACTAGAGCTGGTTGTAACTTGTCTTTTATTTAAATATTTTGATGGAAAAACTGGCTTTTGACCAAAATTAAAATTTGAGAAAAATGTTATTTTGGTCAAAATTTCCATTTTTTTTTTAAATTGAAAAAACTAGAAACGAAAAATTCCTAGTAACAATTTCCATCTTCTAGTAAGATGTTTTTGGTTTTTTACCACCCTCTAACCTTCCTCACCTCAAAAGACCCCCAAAACAAAACAAAAATAACCAACATTTTATTTGTTTTGTTGACAAACAAAATTTTCTCCAGAAAATTAAAATACAAATACCCACAAATTTCCTGCTCTACTAAAAACTGGTTTTAGGCAGAGGAACAAATTCAGAGAGGAGCGCAGAGGTGATCTAAGTTGGTTTAGCTCATATGTCAGTGGGCCAGAAGAGGAAAAGTAGAGCAATTAAGGCAATTAACTAGAAAAGTAAAAGTTATAATAGGCCCCCAACTTTAATTTACACCTTATTCCAAGTTTTCATTGCATTGCATTTCATTTCATTTCATTCGTTCCAATAATTTAGGCTCCCTTACACATCAGTAAGTAGGTCTTAAAAAAAAAAAAAAGTTAACTTAAGCATTGCCTCTGAATTTGACCTAGAGACTTTAATTTCTTGTTTTTCCTACCATGCTTCTTGGGGGAAAAGCCTTAAAATAGCAAAGACTCAAAATTTGCAGATCAGGAGAAATTAATATGATCATGGTGCACACGCTACCCTTCTCCGAGTTGTCAATATGTTCCCAGGACGGTTCTTCTCCCATTGCAAATAATGGATGAATTTTATGGAAGATCCTGCTCCAGACAACAGAACTACAGGAATCCCATTTTCCTTGTTTTTACCCCTCTCCCTGCCTTGTTAGAAAGACAGAAGCATAAAACTGACAGCAGGGGTGAAGAGGATTATTCCCTCGGTCATTTTACCCCTAGAGCCTAGGCTGTCTGTTGAGCTCCATCTCTCTCCATGTAACTAACTGATTTGCCCCATCACCCCATGATATAATTCCTGTAGCCAGGGTTGTACCTTACTGACAACAAAAAGATCTTCTCGCTTCACAACCCCTTCCTTGATTTTCTGCTGGATCCCATCCCCTATTTCACTCTCATTCTTGTACAAATAGGCACAGTCGAAGTGGCGGTATCCAACATCGATGGCAAACTTCACTGCTTCTTCCACCTTCCCTGGAGGAGCCTGAAAACAAAATGAACACCTGTAAAACACCAACATTTCCAGATAAGAGAGTGGTTCAAACTGACCATAGAGGGGGTTTGCTAATCCAATGGCATGCCAACTAGATCAGACTAATCACCATTTTGAATGTGCTTCTGTACCTGGGAATTTTTCCTGTGATCTGTATTTATACTGAGCATAAAACTACTCAGGGTTTTGTTGTATGGGACGGAATCCAGAGGAAAGTGTGAAACACAAAGCAAGAGTGATTCAGAGAACCCCAGTTGGAAGGGTCAGTTTCTAGTTTGAAAACAGTGTTGGGATTCCTGGCTCTGTAACTATATCCAGCATTATATGTAGGCTACACAACCACCATCAGATCTATGTATGGGGGTAGTTTTTGCCTGCCTACCTGCCCCTCCCTCTACCTTCTCTGATCTCCCCCCTACACACACACACACAGCTTTGTGGGGATACCCCTTTGCTACTACAAGCCTAGTCCAGATCAGCCACCCTCCCTATCAGTTGGGACAACTTTTTGGGGGGAGGTTGCTCCTTTAAGTATCCCCACAACCCTGTCCCCACATGCACTACCAGGTAGCAGAAGCCTAAGATGGTACTGTGTCTAGCACTAGTCCTGCTTGCAAGATGTAATCTTGCAAAAATATTATTCCCAATTTCCCACAGTTCATGCACACGTTCCTGGAGTCATGGGAGTGAAAGGTGGTTGGGGGAGGACTTGCCTAACAGCTCTCTCTTCTGGATGCACAACGTTGATATTTTTATTAGTTGCATTGGAGTTAATGGGCGCTGTGTGGCTGAATTCCCTAGATGGCTTTGAAAGCCTCAAATCCAAATGCAGCTGGGCCTCTTTGGTTATTTGCTCCCCAATTGTGTATCTTTGTTTAATATATACTCAGGGCCAGATAAATGATACATATGATAAGACTATTCAATGCTGTACTTTTTTTTACTGCAAGTGCATAAAGACTGCCCTTGGAATGGATGAGAAGGTAGAAAGATTTTTTTCTCTGTCCTCACTTCAAATTTTGTCTAGTCAAATTTGAAATCAACATAAGTGGCAAGTGCTCTACACGTTTCAGGATCAAACGCAGAAGAAACAGGTTCTCCTTTAGCTCAGTCAATAACTCTGCCTCTTTGACCTGCAGAGATTCATTCAGTTTCTCGCTGGAATGGATTCCTTACAAATAAAACACTTATTTGATTAAATTAACCAGAATTAACAGAATAGGTTATCTATTCTGTATTATTCATAGAAAGAATGGCAGTTAGTTATTGTTACTACAATATACCTATGCCATAGCTCTTTTTATAATCTCTAAGACATGTATTTTCAAGCTTCTTCATAGCACAGACCACATTTTAATACAGAGATTCTCTTGGGGACACTCCCCTTGCCTCACAAGCTTTGCAATCATATGGATCAATCTCCCTTCCCACTGGCTACTTCATAATCACCCTGTCGTAAACAGCACTTGCTTAAGTAGAAGGTGAACACTAGGAAAGTCTGTAATATTTTAAACTTCTTTTAGCATGATCCAGCAGGTGGAACAAGGACTATGTGTGCCCACTGCCCAGGCAGTTATCCACAGCGCACAGCTTGAGAACCTCTGCTCTACATGTTAAGTTATGCAGCTAAAAGTAACAGATGCTGAGCAGAGATGATTGCTGTAGGAACATTCAGAGTTGTTGAATTCAATGTTAACTTTGTCTCTGCATTAGTGTACATCTGAAGAGGGTCTTTCGTCACATGACCACACAATACTGAGTAGTGCAGAATACTGGCCATCAGTACAATATAATAAGTAGAAACTGCAACTATTTTCCTATAACTAGGAGCTCTTTTTTAATGTGCATAAAACTGTTCTAAAACAATGTACACACTGGATGATCTTCGCTTGTTCTCTGTGTGATTACATTGCCAGCTTTAACATTGTTTTAATAGATTTTTGTACATAAACACACTCCCCTGGTAAGAGCGATTCTTGTAATTGCAGTCCCAATTTGTCACCATGAAAGCAAGTGACATCATAAACCCTGGACTGAAGGAAAAAAAGGGAATTAAAAAGAAGGAAGGGCTCCATTTATACAGAAAGGATGGGTTTCTTTTCTCAATTACATCACTGTAAATTCAGAATAACTCCATCAATGCCAACAGAGCTATTATGGATTTAAACTGGTGTGACTGAACTCAGAAGTTGACCTACATTTTGCACTTGGGATCTAAAGATCAAGAAAGAAATACCAAGAATGCCAGTTGTCATGCCTTCATAGAATCTAAGGCCAGAAAGGACCATTATGATCAACTTTGTTTGTATTTAAGTAAAATACATCCTAAAATTTGCTGCCAGGGACCCTTTGAAAACCCGAATTTTTAAAGAGTCTTTCAAGTAGATGTGTTGTCTCACTGCTGGCTACATTTTAGTCTTAAACCAACATTTTATGCTCACAAGTAGCTGCAGAATCTAAGCATCTAGAACAAAGCCCAATTCCTACAACTGCTGCTCATTAGCCTTTTATTGACATTGTTAGAAGAGCAGCTGAAACGCTGCTGGGCTCCTAAATCCATATAAGGGCCAGGCATTGAGCGCGAGAAAACCAAACGCCTACCAGGAAATTGGATTCACAATGACATCCAGATCTCGCTAGCAACATAAACAAAAATAGCTTGCAAAGGGGTAACTAACTGGCCTCTGGCATTGCAGGAAGCCCCGAGGAAAAGAAACGCCTGCCTTTTGCACAGACACAGCTGGAAACTTTGGCCGCATTTGTAAAAGGAGAAACAAACGCGAAGAGCCGAGCGCTGCCTGTGGCAGAGAGCAGCTGCAATGTACCCGACGTGCCAGAGCCTTTGCAATTACCTGCCAGGTACCCAGCCCCAGGATGGGCATTTTGGCCTTCGTGCTCAGTTGCACGTAGGTCGCCATAATCCCCGCTCTGCGGAACACGCCCCCGGGCCCTGCTCCAGCGGAGCCGCTTTAATAGGTCTGGCCACGCCTCAACCGCCGGGAGTGAGCGGCATTAGCTGCGTTGAGCCGACCCCGTCAGGCGAGCGGGCGAGCAGCGCCTTGTATCGCTGTGTCAGCGTGGAAGGGCTGAGGCAGCTGTCCCCTCTCTCCACGTGGTATGTTACACCAGCTAATTGGTCTGTCCTGCTCGGGGTTTGTCTTTATTTCAGGAATAGGGTAACCAAGGCCTTTAAAAACAATGGTCTCCTCCTAAATCCGTATTTCAGCAAATGAACGAGTAGCCTAAAGCTCTGAGCATGCAGCAGTTCCCAAGGGTGAGTTGTGGGCCCTGAACAGCTCTGAAAATCAGGCCCCACCTGTCTCAGACAAGGCCCCCGAAGTAGGCAAGCAAGGTGCCAAATCTAAAAATATGCATCTTAGATGCTCTGTGCCTCATTTTCCCATCTGTAAAATAGGAAAGAGCCTTACCTGCCTGAATAGGCTATTGTGAGGCTCAGTTAATTAATCAGAGGGGTAGCCGTGTTAGTCTGAATTTGTAAAAAGCAACAGAGGGTCCTGTGGCACCTTTAAGACTAACAGAAGTATTGGGAGCACAAGCTTTCGTGGGTAAGAACCTCACTTCTTCAGATACAAGGATGCGTGGGTAAGAACCTTCACTTCTTGCATCTGAAGAAGTGAGGTTCTTACCCACGAAAGCTTATGCTCCCAATACTTCTGTTAGTCTTAAAGGTGCCACAGCACCCTCTATTGCTCAGTTAATTAATGTTTCTGAAGTGCTCTGACATCATAGGATGGAAGCAGCAATAGAAATGTTATTGAACTGCACGTTCAGATCACCCTGCTAGGGTGACCACATGTCCTGTTTTTATAGGGACAGGTCCTGATATTTGGGGCTTTGTCTTATATAGGTGCCAATTACCCCCACCCCCTGTCCTGATTTTTCACCCTTGCTATCTGGTCACCCTACACTGCGTGTTCTAGGGCTTTGTGTTCCAGGACTCCATCCCTGTTCATGAAAGATCTTTGGGTAAAAAGTCATATCTAACACTGACCTATTATATGGGGGGTAGCCAAACTTACTGACCCTCTGAGCCCCATATGACGCTTCAGAAGTTTGAGAGCTGGGAGGCACCTGTCGGGGCTTGGGGCCTCAGCCCTGTGGAGAGGGGGTTTCAGGGACTCAATCCCAGGCCCTAGCAAGTGTACCCTGTGGGGCTGAAGCCCGGAGATCCCCTTCCCCCAGAGGTGACATGTAGGCAGGCATATGGGGTCACATCCCCCCCAATTTTTGCTGTCCACTCTTGGTCACATGGTGTAGCCGGGCCCCCTCCCTGTACGGCAACTGCTGGAGCTGGCAAACTGGGAGCTGTGGATATGGGGAGAGGTAGGGACAAACAGCTGGGAGCTGCAGGACCTGATGCTGCTTTTGCTGCTCTCTCTGGAGGAAGCTAAAGCAGAGGTCCCTCCCTGCAGCTCCCAGCAGTTTGCTGCTGCCTCTCCATGTGGAACTAACACCTTGATGCTGCAGGGAGGGGCCGCTGAGGGTAAGGGATATGCTTGGGGGGGGGGCATGACTCAAGCTGTTGGGGGAGGTGAACCTTTAAATTGTTTTCCTAGTCTCTGGCAGAAGCCCCTATCCCCACCACCTTGCTGCAGGGCAGAAGCCCCAATCTCTCCCACCCCCAGTCTAGTTCACGACAAAAGCATGATAATTCTCAAAGTATTTTTGTGGACCAATGAAATTTCTTTCATACTGAGACAGAACTGTTATTTTGTACTGAACACACTTTAGGCAAACACACTCGAGTCACTGTTTCCATTGATCTTTAGCACACACTCTAGATCTGAAGAGCCAGGCGACCAAACAATATCAGCAGAAGAATTTTAGATACAGGTAAATGTGTGTGTGTGTTTCCAGGCCTTTGAAGAAATTTGTTCAGTTAGAATCAAACAACTGATAAAAGGGCTGAAATATTTATCTTTTATCCTAGTAAATGTCAAGTCTGCCTGTTGCTCACAAAGATATTCATTAAAAGGGTCTCATTTGTACATATTGATCATACTGAGTCCACGTAAGGTCAGGCTTTTCTATAAAACCTACCATGTGCTCCTTGCTTCCACAGGATTTTTGCCAAGCAGCCTGAAGACACTGGTTTGGCACATGGAACTAAAGTATCAACCGCTGTCCACAAGGTGTGCCAAAAGATCTAGAAGGGGTTTAAATCACATTTTGCTTACAGGTTTTTAAGTCACATTTTGCTTTTGCCAAAAGACAGAGGCCTCCTTTGCATCTGGGGTCATATCATCTGTCCTTCAGACCTTTGACACGTGGGGTATGTCTACACTGCAGCTAGGACGAGTCTCCCAGCCTGGGTAGACAGACTTTTGAGCAGGGGTGAAAGTAATTTAAATGACTTACCAGTATGCAGGGCGGCCAAGGTCCTGGGCAAGGCGGGGGTCGGGTCGGGGGGGAGGGGGCGGCTCTGGGCTCCTGGAAGGGGTGGGGCCTCGGATGGAAGAGGAGGGGCTGGGGCCAAAATCCCTCAGGCAGCCCTTCAGTGCTGCCCGGGGCTTCGGTGGCAATTTAAAGGGCCTTTAAATCACTGCCGGAGCCCCCGGGTAGCAGCGGCATCGGCTGGGAGCCCCGGGGCTCCGGCGGTGATTTAAAGGGCCCAGGGCTCCAGCTGCTGGTGCGGCAGCAGCGGCCAGGAGCCCCAGGCCCTTTAAATCGCTGCTGGAGCCCCGGAGTCCTTTTAAATCACTGGGCCCTGGGGCAGCTGCCCCTTTTGTCCTCCTCCCGCCCGCTCCCCTCATCCATCAGTGGCCCTGCCGGTATGGTAGGCACTTTTTTGCTGGTGTGCCTTACCGGACTGACTTACTTTCACCTCTGCTTTTGAGCTAAGTTGGCTTGAGGATGCTAAAAATAGCAGAGGGAACATTGCAGCTCGGGCTGTCAAGCCCACCTGATCCTCTGGGTCTGAGCACAAGTGGCTATTCTGTGTCTCTGCCAGAGCCACAACGTCCACACTTCTGGTTTTAGCACATTAGCTCGATTCCTGCTAATGTGAGCTGTCTTCCTGGGCTGGCAAGCTCGCTCCTAGCTGTGTAGCCTTACCCTTAAGGGCCAGGAAAGCTGGATATATGTTGAATGCCCAAAAGACCAAGAGGCAGAGAGGTCTCTTATTGGCATTCAGATATATAACTGAGTGTAAGCTTAAGCCAAACTTTTCAAACATGGGTATCTAAAGAAAGGTACTTAAGGTGAAATCCTGCTCCATTGAAGTCAATGGGAGTCTTGCTATTAACTTAAATGGGACCAGGAATTCCCCCCAACCCTCCTTAGGCATATAGCTATCTCTGGTTTTCAATATCATGCCCATCACCATGGTTTTTGAGCACTTTACAAGGGTGGCGATGAGTGCTCAGCTCCTCTGAAAATGAAATACTTGATTTGGGTACCTAAATATGGATCTAAAAGCTTAACTTTGGGCACTGAAGTTGGAGAAATGTGGCTCAAGTTATATATGTGAACGCCTTTGAGCGGTGTCTCTGCCTCTTGCTCTTTTGGGGCTTTCAGCACATAACTTAGCTGTGACTTTATCTCATTTTTCAACACAGACTTTCAAGTCTCCTTTAAAATTGTATGCATTTTTGCTGTGCCTTGTGTATACTAAACTGTTCTAGTCATAATCCTACATGACGGATTGAATTCCTCCAACTTTTCCATGTACTTGTATTCAGTATGGATTGGCACAGCCTCATTTAAGTGATTTCAATTGTTGTTTAATTCTCCCAGCTCAAGAGAGGACAAGAGCGGAGATGGACATAGATACTGAGGAAACTTTTATCTACGACAGGAACAACGTAACCTTAGGGGCCAATATGGCCAGAAAAGCCACTCTAGAAAAATGGCCCCTTCTTAATCAACTGATCTACGCCAAAAACTAACTCTGTTACGCACAGGTGCAAGGAGGAGCATTAGCCATTTATATGCATGTATGGAGACCCCACACTGGGATGGTCAAGCTGATCTGAAAGGAGGCACGGATTAGCTTCACAATTGCTGTACAGGCAGGACACACAGAGCTGCTAAAGAAGGCAGAGTATTAAGCTGACATTTGAGAACTGAAGATGGCAGGAACTGCAGAGGAGAAGGCCTTTTCATTAATGACCATAAGATTATGTAAAAAAGCAGAGCAGAAGTTGGTGCTAGATGGATGAAGAGAATAGAAAGAAAGAGAGGCAAGGTCTAGGAGCTAAAACAGGAACAAGTCCATGGAGGTTCTAAAAACTATTGTACATAGATTTTTAAGGGAAAATGGACAGTTGTGATCATCTACTCTGGCTGTCTGTATACCACAGATGATGGAATTTCACTCATTAAGTCCTGCATCAAGCCTGTGACCGATATTAGTCATGTACTACAGTACTGCTGGAAGGCACTCAAATGCTAGAGTGATGAGAACAGTATAAGAACATGTTTACAATAGACTAGACTATTTTGAGATTGAGCTAGAGCAAATATTTTAGAAAGATATCAAATCTTCCTCTCAAAGTATGAACCATCATCAGTGTTTTCTCCAGGTATCTAACCTATTTTTCTCTGTTTTTTCAGTTTTTTTCTTTAAACAACAACATCTGCCTAGCCTATAGATACTTACCAAACCCAGGAGGAGTGGCAGAAGAGGAGGGAGGGGCGTGTAAATTCATAGAATCATAGACTATCAGGGTTGGAAGGGACCTCAGGAGGTCATCTAGTCCAACCCCCTGCTCAAAGCAGGACCAATTCCCAACTAAATCATCCCAGCCAGGGCTTTGTCAAGCCGGGCCTTAAAAACCTCCAAGGAAGGAGATCTCACCACCTCCCTAGGTAACGCATTCCAGTGCTTCACCACCCTCCTAGTGAAATAATGTTTCCTAATATCCAACCTAGACCTCCCCCACTGCAACTTGAGACCATTGCTCCTTGTTCTGTCATCTGCCACCACTGAGAACAGCTGAGCTCCATCCTCTTTGGAACCCCCCTTCAGGTTGTTGAAAGCAGCTATCAAATCCCCCCTCATCCTTCTCTTCTGGAGACTAAACAATCCCAGTTCCCTCAGCCTCTCCTCATAAGTCATGTGCTCCAGACCCCCTAATCATTTTTGTTGCCCTCTGCTGGACTCTTTCCAATATTTCCATATCCTTCTTGTAGTGTGGGGGCCCAAAACTGGACACAGTACTCCAGATGAGGCCTCACCAATGTCGAATAGAGGGGAATGATCACGTCCCTCGATCTGCTGGCAATGCCCCTACTTATACAGCCCAAAATGCCATTAGCCTTCTTGGCAACAAGATCACACTGTTGACTCATATCCAGCTTCTCGTCCACTGTGACCCCTAGGTCCTTTTCTGCAGAACTGCTACCTAGCCATTCGGTTCCTAGTCTATAGCAGTGCATGGGATTCTTCTGTCCTAAGTGCAGGACTCTGCACTTGTCCTTGTTGAACCTCATCAGGTTTCTTTTGGCCCAATCCTCTAATTTGTCTAGGTCCCTCTGTATCTGATCCCTACCCTCCAGCGTATCTACCACACCTCCCAGTTTAGTGTATCTGCAAACTTGCTGAGAGTGCAGTCCACACCATCCTCCAGATCTTTAATAAAGATATTAAACAAAACTGGCCCCAGGACCGACCCTTGGGGCACTCTGCTTGAAACCGGCTGCCAACTAGACATGGAGCCGTTGATCACTACCCGTTGAGCCCGACGATCTAGCCAGCTTTCTATCCACCTTACAGTCCATTCATCCAGCCCATACTTCTTTAACTTGGCGGCAAGAATACTGTGGGAGACCCTATCAAAAGTTTTGCTAAAGTTAAGGAATAACA
>NC_048298.1:110409559-110430230 GCF_013100865.1 Trachemys scripta elegans
CCTCGATCTGCTGGCAATGCCCCTACTTATACAGCCCAAAATGCCATTAGCCTTCTTGGCAACAAGATCACACTGTTGACTCATATCCAGCTTCTCGTCCACTGTGACCCCTAGGTCCTTTTCTGCAGAACTGCTACCTAGCCATTCGGTTCCTAGTCTATAGCAGTGCATGGGATTCTTCTGTCCTAAGTGCAGGACTCTGCACTTGTCCTTGTTGAACCTCATCAGGTTTCTTTTGGCCCAATCCTCTAATTTGTCTAGGTCCCTCTGTATCTGATCCCTACCCTCCAGCGTATCTACCACACCTCCCAGTTTAGTGTATCTGCAAACTTGCTGAGAGTGCAGTCCACACCATCCTCCAGATCTTTAATAAAGATATTAAACAAAACTGGCCCCAGGACCGACCCTTGGGGCACTCTGCTTGAAACCGGCTGCCAACTAGACATGGAGCCGTTGATCACTACCCGTTGAGCCCGACGATCTAGCCAGCTTTCTATCCACCTTACAGTCCATTCATCCAGCCCATACTTCTTTAACTTGGCGGCAAGAATACTGTGGGAGACCCTATCAAAAGTTTTGCTAAAGTTAAGGAATAACACATCCACTGCTTTCCCCTCATCCACATACCCAGTTATCTCCTCATAGAAGGCAATTAGGTTAGTCAGGCACGACTTCCCCTTGGTGAATCCATGCTGACTGTTCCTGATCACTTTCCTCTCCTCTAAGTGTTTCATAATTGATTCCTTGAGGAATTCAGGACTGTTTGTTCTTTTCAAAACATCTGTAGCTCTCCAGTGCTGTTTAAGAGTAAAGTGCCTGTGCTAAGCCTGTTTTTCTTTTTGTCTGCCCTGTTGTTCCTGAAGGGGTTAATCAGGAAACGCAGAGGAGGAAGCTCAGAGTTGGAATTCTGAGGAAACATCTAAACAACTGGGGGCTCATGATGGCTGTGGCACTGGTTCCCGTGTCTAAGATGCATGGTCTGTGGGGTCTTACTGCCCAAGAAGGGTATCAGACACCTGAGAGTGTGGTTAAGAGACCTAGAGCTAGGAGCAGTGATCAGTCTGTCCCCAGACCCAGAGGGCTTAGAAACACTAGGATCCAGTAGTTGGGTCCACTCACAACAGACTGGTGTCTGTCCAGAGAGGGGGGCTGTGCCAGTGTGATAGGGTGTGCACCCCTCACTGGCAGTGAAAAGGGTTTACTGGAGCCAGAGAGCAATTAGTGCATTTTGTTGCATTTGGAGGATGAGTGCCAGCTGAGAGGAGCTGGGTGACTAATAAAGGAAGGCTGGCAGGACAGTAGAAGAGAGGCAGGAAACAGGCTCTGGGATCCTCTTCTAAGATGGGTGCTGTTGGAAGGCTCCAGGAGAGACAATGGACATTACAGGGGTGGAGCAAGCTGCTGTAGTGAGTCTGGACAAAAGAGCAAGGCTCCAGAGAGCCAGTTCAGGGGTTGAGTTTCTGGAGGAAAGGGACATGGACACATGCAGCACTAGGGAGGAAAGCCTGGGAGGTGCTGCTTGGTTCAAGAAGAACTCTGTGGAGCCTAGGAAGGGGCTGGGGGAAAGGGCCTAGAGATATGCTGAGGTGGTAGAAGGCAGCCAGGGGTCTGAGGAGTAGACGTTACTTGCTAGCTGCAGGGTCCCTGGACAGGAACCCAAAGTAGGGGGCTGGGTTTCCTTACTGGCCACCGAGGAAGGTGGCATAAAAGACCCCTGATATAAGAGGTGTAAGGACCACTGAGCCTGGAGTTGGACTGCAGTTCTGGTGCAATGTTGTTATGCTATTGAGACTCTTACCCCAGCAGGGGTAGAACTGAACAAGGCCTGACCAGAGGGCTGAGTCACGAGAAGGCGCCTACTTGGCATCTACCCTGCTTCTAAAAATTCCCCTAGGCAGGGGGCCTTTTAGAGCATTCAGCCATGTGGTACTGAGTGGGACAGTGGCCAAGTACCTTAAAAATCTGGCCCTAAGTGACTTGCCCAAGATCTCAGGGAACTGGACCTGAGTTTCCTGAGTTTGTTGACTAGCTCCCTAATAACTGGACTATCCTTCCTCGTCCTTCTGCTTTGCTGGCCGGTGTGAGGCAGAGCTCCTCTTTTTGAAAAGTTGGTGGTAGCCTTAATGCTCCCCTGAGCTCCGAGGTGGCTATTCTGACTGTCCCTTATGCAGGCTGTGAGGTGGGCTGGTCTTGTTACAGATAACACCTAAGGTTACTCTAATCAATAGAAATTACGGGGGAAGGGAAACATTTCTTTCTGTATTTTGTGCCTTTGATAGCACTTTGATTTTAAAATCCCATCCCTTCTGTTGACTCAATGAAGGTGAGAGACAATGGTAGTAGACAATGGTAGTTTTCCCTCTGACTATATTGGAAATAGGGGTAGTCTAATGATGAATGCTCTTAAAAATCTCATTCTGTGTGCAAAGTTAGCAATCACGATTACCATTGTATAATAAAATAGACCCTCATTTTGCCATGAACTCTGCATTGGCATATCAGGAGCACTTCCACTGCAGTTCAGCTCACTGAAAGATCAGGACCTTAGTTCCTTCTGTCTTGTGTGCCTTTCACACAGTAACAGGAGAGAAATACTTTTTTGAGCTAGATTGTGTTATCCTTACGTTGGTGTGCACAGGCTAATTTCAATGGGTCTACGCATGGAAGTAAATACACACCAGTGTGAGCAGGGGTTGCACAATCTAGCTTACACAAACAAGGATACTATAGTGATCCACAAAATTGTACAGAGGGACCCAAAGCAAGATGCAGTATCTGAAATTGAACGTAGTTTTAAAATTGAGTTAAAATTAAAGCTGCATGTGTCCTCTTTACTAGAACTAAGTGCTTGTTAAGAAAAAAATCAAGTCTGCACATTTAAGTCTGTGGTGAGGCAGACGGCCAGGAGGTAGACTGGGAATAAAAATCCAGACTAGGGGAGGACTCCAGAGAGGAAACCTTGATGGTCAGTGGCTCAGGTAGGAGCTGGGCTTCCAGCGAGAAAGTCCAGAGGGTCGACAGTCTGAGTGAGTGGGATGAAAGTGTAGCCCAGGAGGGACAGAAGATCCTTTTGTTTTATGTTCTTTGGACTAAAGACTGTTACTTGACAGGGCCTCCCAGAGGGTGGGGAGGTAGGTGTGTTGCAGGACTACTATTGGGACTAAGGGCATATCTACACAGACACTTACTGTGCAGTAAGCTGGGCTGTAAGTCTACAGCACTGCAGCATGCCATGCGTGAACTATCCGTCTTGACCCTGCTTTTGTACAGTAAAAAATCCCTAGTGGGTTTTGCTGTACTGCTGTTGTCACGGCACACTAGAGAACTTTTAGTGTACCTCAACATGGTCCTCACAGTCAGTCAGTGTGTGGCATGCTGGAGCACTGTAGACGTTCACCCCAGGTTGCCACACAGTACAGTAACTCCTCGCTTAAAGTTGTAGTTATGTTCCTGAAAAATGCGACTTTAAGCGAAACAATGTTAAGCGAATCCAATTTCCCCATAAGAATGAATGTAAATGGGGGGGTTAGGTTCCAGGGAAATTTTTTTTCACCAGACAAAAGACTAATTATACATATAATATACAGTATAAGTTTTAAACAACAATTTAATACTGTACTCCAACGGGCTGCTCTTTCTGCAAGCAGTGAACAAAGCAGGCAGCTGCCAAACAATGTTATAAGGGAGAATTGCGCAACTTTAAACGAGCATGTTCTCTAATTGATCAGCAATGTAACAATGTTAACAGGGACAACTTTAAGTGAGGAGTTACTGTAAGCGTTTCTGTAGACATGCTCTTAGACTGGGAAACAGAGATGGTGCCACTGCTGAACTGCACCACAAGGAGGCGAAGGGAGGGAATTCTGTCAGTGATGTTAACTTCTCATTGACATCAGTGGGAAAGCCTGTTGATTGAGGATAGTGTGCTGTCCTAAACTTATACCTGAGCCCATGAACCCTAACTGGAAATGGAATACATCCCTGTCAATGGAATATGTTTGACACTCCTGCCCTAAGACATATGGGCTGAGGATAATGGGCACAGACATGTAACCAGGTCACCCAAATAAAATATAAGCTGCAAATGGAGAACAATTAGAGGCCCTGAACTCCTGATACCGGAAAGTTTGTAAGCAGCTCTAACCACTAAAGCTCTGCACCTTCTTCATCACAGAAGAAGTGAATTTTAAACTGATGTTAAACTTACTTCCCATTTTTCCACAACATCTATGTCATGGGGCATGATTGCACCTTCCTCTTCTGTAGGAAACAGCTCCTTTCCAGCCAGTCAGTACAAGGAAGGAAGTTTAAAGCCATTTCTGTGTTGAGTAACCCAATTGAGAGCAGAGTCCTTCCCCTTTCCTTTTGACGGTTCAAACTGCCTGAGGGGAAGGTGTGTTGGACGCTTCTGGTGGCTAACAGTGGATGTTGAGCTCGACTATGACTTGCCAAAAGACCCCTGAAGGAAGAGAAGCTGGCTCCTTGTTTGGGATTTGCTGATTGTTTCTTTTCTTTCCCTTTGCTTGTTTTGTCCTTTGTCCCTGGAAGGGGTAAACTCAACCAGAGGGCCTGGATTCCATCCCTGGGCCTGTGCTACTGACTGCCCCAATCTGGATTGCTGGAACCTGAGTGGGAATGTAATTCTGTCACACCCCAAAGGGATGTTGCAGAGGGCCTAACGCTGTGATGCTGTCATGTGGGTGACATGAATTGCATTCCTCATTTTGTGATACTTGAGTCAGTCCTGGGCTTGGAAAGCTGAGGAAACTGCATGGTAGGCTCCCCCACGGTGAGAAAGAAAATAGAAGTCGTTTCACACGGTAAACAGTGTTGGTGAATAAAACATAGCAAAAACACATAGGAAGGCTAGTACTTCTTGACACATCAAGATGGGGGTGGATGGGTGGGAGGGAAGAATCCCCCAGGACTTTCCCAGAATGAAAGGTCACCTGGGAGGAGTAAAAACAGAACTAGAGTCACACTATCTTGAATTCCACAGGAAAGTGAGTAGTGCAGAGATCCAATTTAATCCAGATTCAGCACAGCAAGGGTTTGCTGGCATGCTCCCTTCACCAGAGATTTCTCTTGGAATTATGCAGCACAGTTACAAGAGTCAAAACAGTTACCCCAGAGGCTAAAAACGTTATAGAACAACTCTCCTGGTAGGAGGACATGTATCTCACTTACAAGAGAAGGGTCCGAGAGTAGTAGCCATTTACAGGGCTTTCTCTAGGAGTCGGGCAAATCAGACTTCTTAGTACTAATGTTTAGGTTATGCCAGGTTGGAATAAGAACAGGAGTACTTGTGGCACCTTAGAGACTAACAAATTTATTAGAGCATAAGCTTTCGTGAACTACAGCCCACTATGCATCCGAAGAAGTGGGCTGTAGTCCACGAAAGCTTATGCTCTAATAAATTTGTTAGTCTCTAAGGTGCCACAAGTACTCCTGTTCTTTTTGCGGACACAGACTAACACGGCTGCTACTCTGAAACAGGTTGGAATAGTTTAGCTCAAATCTGAGATGCAGTTTAGGTGGAAAGCACCATGATACTAGAATTATACAGGAAATCTACAGAATGGGGGATCTATGTGTGCCTGGAGGCTGAGAGATGGGGTGTGGTGGTGGGGAAATCCTGCATTCATTTTGGTAACTAAGGGTATGTCTACACTACAGGATTACTCCAAATTTACAGAATTCGATTTTGGGCAACCGATTGTATAAAGTCGAGTGCATGCGGCCACACTAAGCACATTAATTCGGCGGTGTGCGTCCATGTACCGAGGCTAGCGTCAACTTCTAGAGCGTTGCACTGTGGGTAGCTATCCCATAGCCATCCCATAGTTCCCGCAGTCTCCCCCGCCCATTAGAATTCTGGGTTGAGATCCCTATGCCTGATGGGGCAGAAAACGTTGTGGGTGGTTCTGGGTACATCTTCCCCCTCCCTCCGTGAAAGCAACGGCAGACAACCATTTCGTGCCTTTTTTCCTGGGTGAACTGTGCAGACGCCATACCACGGTAAGCATGGAGCCCGCTCATCTCAAGACAGCAGTCATGAACATTGTAAACACCTCGCGCATTATCGTGCAGTTTATGCTGAACCAGGACCTGAAAAGCCAGGCGAGGAGGCGGGGGCTACGGCAGCACGGCAATGAGAGTGATGAGGACATGGACACAGAATTCTCTCAAACCGCGGCCCTGGTGCTTTGGAGATCATGTTGTTAATGGGGCAGGTTCTAGCCGTGGAACGCCAATTCTGGGCCTGGGAAACAAGCACAGACTGGTGGGACCAAATAGTGTTGCAGGTGTGGGACGATTCCCAGTGGCTGCGAAACTTTCACATGCATAAGGGCACTTCCATGGAACTTTGTGACTTGCTTTCCCCTGCCCTGAAGCACCAGAATACCAAGATGAGAGCAGCCCTCACAGTTGAGAAGCAAGTGGCAATAGCCCTGTGGAAGCTTGCAACGCCAGACAGCTACCGGTCAGTTGGGAATCCATTTGGAGTGGGCAAATCTACTGTGGGGGCTGCTGTGATGCAAGTAGCCAAAGCAATCGCTGAGCTGCTGCTACCAAAGGTAGTGACTCTGGGAAATGTGCAGGTCATAATAGATGGCTTTGCTGCAATGGGATTCCCTAACTGTGGTGGGGCGATAGATGGAACCCGTATCCCTATCTTGGCACGGGAGCACCAGGGCAGCCAGTACATAAACCGCAAGGGGTACTTTTCAATGGTGCTGCAAGCACTGGTGGATCACAAGGGACATTTCACCAACATCAACGTGGGATGGCTGGAAAGGGTTCATGACGCTCACGTCTTCAGGAACACTAATCTGTTTAAACGGTTGAGGCAAGGGATTTACTTCCCAGACCAGAAAATAACCGTTGGGGATGTTGAGATGCCTATAGTTATCCTTGGGGACCCAGCCTACCCCTTAATGCTATGGCTCATGAAGCCATACACAGGCAGCCTGGACAGTAGTCAGGAGCTGTTCAACTACAGGCTGAGCAAGTGCAGAATGGTGGTAGAACGTGCCTTTGGACGTTTAAAGCGTTGCTGGCGCATGTTACTGACTCGCTCAGACCTCAGCCAAACCAATATTCCCATTGTTATGGCTGCTTGCTGTGTGCTTCACAATCTCTGTGAGAGTAAGGGGGAGACCTTTATGGCGGGGTGGGAGGTTGAGGCAAATTGCCTGGCCTCTGATTACGCGCAGCCAGACACCAGGGCGATTAGAGGAGCACACCAGGAAGCGCTGTGCATTGGAGAAACTTTGAAAACCAGTTTCAGGCTACGGTGTGAAAATTCTGTTTGTTTCCCCTTGATGAAAACCCGCCCTCTTGATTGACTCATTCCCTGTAAGTAACCCACCCTCCCCCCTTAGATCACAGCTTGCTTTCAAAGGAAATAAAGTCACTATCATTTAAAAATCATGTATTCTTTATTAATTGATTATAAACATAGGGAGAGAACTGACAAGGTATCCCGGGTGTGGTTTGGGAGGAGGATAGGAGGGAAGGAAAAGGCCACTAAAAAAGTTCAAAATAATGACGGGTTCAAAATAATGACTTTTGCTTGGGCTGTCCACTGGGGTGGAGTGGCAGGGTGCACGGAGCCTCTTCCCCCCCTTCCCGCGTTCTTACACGTCTGGGTGAGGAGGCTATGGAACTTGGGGAGGGGGAGGGCGGTTATACAGGGGCTGCAGTGGCACTCTGTGATCCTGCTGCCGTTCCTGAAGTTCTGCCAGATGCCAGAGCATTTCCGTTTGCTCACGCAGCAGCCCCAGCATTGCATCCCACCACCTCTCATCTCGAGTGTCCTTCCTGTCCTCACGTTGGTCCCTCCTGTCCTCACGTTCACTAGCATCTTTCCTGTACTTTGATACCGTGTCTTTCCAGTCATTCAGATGAGCTCTTTCATTGTGGGTCGATTCCATGATTTCCGAGAACATTTAGTCTCACGTGCGTTTTTTTCGCCACCTTATCTAAAATAGCCTTCGGGACGGAGGAGGGAGGCTTGAAAAATTTGCAGCTGTGGGAGGGAGGGGAAAAAAGGGAGAGAAGTATTTAAAAAGATACATTTTACCGAACAATGCTTATACTCTTTCACGATGAACAACGCTATTCACGTTACATAGCACATGTGATTTCGGTACAAGGTTGCATTTTGCATCTTAATATTGAGTTCCTGCGGCTTTGGTGTTAGAAATCACAGACGCAGGTCTGGGCAACAGAATTCGGCTTGCATGCGGCCATGGTAAGCCATTGTCTTTTGGCTTCTGCAGCCTTCATAAAAGCAGCGCCCTCCTTTCCCACATACCAAGCAAAGCCTGTTGAGTGCTGCAGGTTTCCTGTTAACGTGCAGCAGCAGAAACCAAACTAACCGCCCTCCTCATCCAATTCTCTGGGATGATCGCTTTATCCCTCCCCCCACTGCTGCATGGCTGGTATCAGGGAAGATCCCTGCTAGCCAAACGCGAAAGCTCAGCGCCAATACCCCCCCGCCCTCCACTGCTTGGCTAACTGGAGGGAAGGATTTCTTTTCAGCCACAGGCAAACAGCCCAGTAGGAACGGCCACCTCTGTCCCCTTAATTAAATTCCCGTATTTCAACCAGGTTACCACGAATGATATCACTCTCCTAAGGATAACACAGCGAGATAAAGAACGGATGTTGCTTGAATGCCAGCAAACACCGGGACCATACCCTGCCAGGCTTTGTCATGCAATGATACCAGATTACTTGCTACTAGCATGGCGTGGTCAAGTGTCCTACCATGGAGGACGGAATAAGGCTGCATTGCCCAGAAACCTTCTGCAAAGGCTTTTGGAGTACCTCCAGGAGAGCTTCATGGATATGTCCCTGGAGGATTTCCACTCCATCCCCAGACACGTTAACAGACTTTTCCAGTAGCTGTACTGGCCGCGAATGCATCCCAAGTCCGCAGGGAAAATTAATCATTAAAAAACGCTTGCTTTTAAACCATGTTTTATATTTACAAAGGTATACTCACCAGAGTTCCCTTCCATGGTTTCATGGTCTGGGATACCGCCTTGGAAGGTTTGGGAGGGTACTTCAGTCAGGCTAAGAAAAAGATCCTGGCTGTTGGGAACAATGGAGTGCTGTGTGCTCTCCGCAAACTCATCCTCATCCTCATCTCCTCATCATCTTCCCCGTCCACAGAATCCTAAGGCATGGCTGAGATACCCCCCCCTCGGAATCCACGGTCAGGGGTGGGGTAGTGGTGGCGGCCCCCCTAGAATTGCATGCAGCTCAGCGTAGAAGCGGCATGTCTGCGGCTCTGCACCGGACCTTCCGTTTGCTTCTTTGGTTTTCTGGTAGGCTTGTCTGAGCTCCTTAACTTTCACGCGGCACTGTAGTGAGTCCCTATTGTGGCCTCTCTCCATCATGCCCTTGGAGATTTTTTCAAATGTTTTGTCATTTCGTCTTTTGGAACATAGTTCTGCTAGCACAGAATCCTCTCCCCATATAGCAATCAGATCCAGTACCTCCCATACGGTCCATGCTGGTGCTCTTTTTCAGTTCTCAGACTGCATGGTTACCTGTGCTGATGAGCTATGCTTGGTCACCTGTGCTCTCCACGCTGGGCAAACAGGAAATGAAATTCAAAAGTTCACGGGGCTTTTCCTGTCTACCTGGCCAGTGCATCCGCGTTCAGATTGCTGTCCAGAGCAGTCACAATGGTGCATTGTGGGATAGCTCCCAAAGGCCAATACCGTCAAATTTTGTCCACACTAACGCTAATTCAAACTAGCAGTGTCGATTTCAGCACTATTCCCCTCGTCGGAGAGGAGTACAGAAATCGATTTTAAGAGCCCTTTATGTCTAATTAAATGGTTTCGTTGTGTGGATGGGTGCAGGGTTAATTCGATTTAACGCTGCTAAATTCGACCTAAACTCATAGTGTAGACCAGGCCTAAGTAGTTGCAATATGAACAAATGAGTCAGTATGGCTGCAGTGAGTGGTGATTGATTTTTATAGCCTTATTTCAAGACCTTAGTGCCCTCTTGAAAGTCTTACAAATAAAAGAAAAGTCCAGTAGAATCCAGTTAACCTAGACCGTGTCACCTGCACTGAAAACTGATTTGACTATTTGAGGTGCAAGGAAATGGAGACCTAGATTCTATAACCCTATTAATGTCTACTGTACAAATCCATGATGAAGGTAAGAGAAATTCTTCATGCAAATGGGAACCCAATCACATAAAATTCCCTTCTTTTAGTCAGATGAAATTAAACAGATAATATACTGCAGTGACCTATTAAAGAAGACACGCTAATCCAATAGGTCTTTTCCATCACTATTTTTTTATCATTAACTTTTTTATTCCATTTACTAAAATATAATATGATGTGCCAGAAGTATCTGGCCTAGCTCAGATGGGGTATGTTGTAATATATGGCTGATTTTTATCAAAACATCTGAATCTCACTTTCACTATGAATACACTGCTCTTTCTTTTGCTGATCTGGAGATCTTCTTCGATCCTTTACAGTGTTCTTTTGCTGGAAACAAATATGCAGTCTCTCTTCTTCTTTTTTTTTTTTTAAGATAAGCTTCAAAGGCTATTACACTGATTGACTATATCTCACAGCTCCTGTGGCTCCAAGGCCATAGTACCTGAGAGTGCGATTCTTGCAGCCTATGGGGAAGGGAGGGTATGGTGGCTTTAACCACCATTGCATCCTCCTCAGCCTGGACTCCTTTGAGAGGCCCCTGATGTAATTTAGGGATTGTCTGTAGTCCATGTTATGGTCTCATGGAGAGGATATGAGTTGCAGTGCACACTAAAGTGTTTCACTGTAGTTGCTCTGTTTAAAACTCCACTAGTGTGAACTATATGGTACCTAATTCCTGTTCACATAGTCTTATTTGAAACAGGCCTATGCTAACAAAAACTAGGTACCTTTTAGTTCTCTCTAGCAGGGTCTACCCATGGCAGTTACAGTGCCACACTTTAGTTTGCACTGCATTTCACATCTCCACAGCCCACACTGCTATGGAGCCCTTAGACCAGGGGTGTCCAACCTGTGGCTCTAAAGCTACATGCGGCTCTTCAGAAGTTAATATGTGGCTCCTTGTATAGGCACCAACTCCGGGCCTGGAGCTACAGGCGCCAACTTTCCAATGTGCTGGGGGGTACTCACTGCTCAACCCCTGGCTCTGACACAGGTCTTGCCCCCACTCCAGCCTTCCCACCCCCTCCCCTGAGCCTGCTGTGCCCTCACTTCTCCCCCTCGCCCCCCCCCCAGCCTCCTGAACACCATGAAACAGCTGATCGGGAGGTGCGGGGATGGATGGGGAGGCACTGATTGGCAGGGCTGCTGGTGGCCGGGAGGCGCTGGGAGCAGGGGGGTGGGAGCCGATGCGGGGCTGCTGACGTATTACTGTGGCTCTTTGACAATGTACATAGGTAAATTCTGGCTCCTTCTCAGGCTCAGGTTGGCCACCCCTGCTTTAGACAGCCCTGAGGCATGTTCAGATTTCCAACTGTCCTGCCCCTGCCACACTTGTCCTGTCCCTAGCCCTACTCCTGGCATGCCCTGCATTTCTGGGCTTATGAGGCTGTCCTTGGAGGACAGTATTTAGCTGTCTTCCTCAGTTCTTGCACTGGGGGAATTCTCCCCCAGCTGGAATCAGGGATTTTACAACCCCTTCATCTCACATAAAGTGGCAGGAGCAGGTGTGAGAACCCCGCTGCATGAATTTACTCTTAAACAAAACCCCTGTGAAGTATGATCCATATTTTATAGATGAGGAACTGAGGCACAGAGCAAAGTGAATCTTCCCACGGTCACACGATAAGTCTGTGTTAGAGCCAGGAACTCTCATCCTAAGTTTGTCCAATACCCTATCCACAGGACCATCTTTCCTAGTACCAATACATATAAGCCATATAAATGCTTTTCTGAATTGGGCCTAAAGTCCTTCCCTCGCCAAGACAACTCTTAAGCATATTCTTAACTTTAACATAACATTGACTTCAATGGAATTTGGGAAGCTTTCCCAAATTGGGCCATAGGTGCAAGATCATATTGCTTGTGTGTGTGTCCCTGTCCCTTACTGGAGTGAACACACATGGCCTATACAATCTGGGGCAATGAAGCAAATACCCGTGCAAAGATCCTATATGTAGAAGGGCTGCTCAGTTAAATTAACAGTTGTGCATGGCCCATGGAATAAGTGCTGCTGGAACAATTTGTATAATGGGGGTGCTGAGAGCCATTGAACCAAACTGGAAACCCTGTGTATAATGGAAAACACTTCAAGCCGGGGCTGCGGCAGAACCCCTAGTTCCAGCACCTATGTGTGGAATTGAGAGGAAGATAAATTTGTTTCACTCTTGATTTTTTTCCCTTTCTTTTTCTGAATGGGATATTGTCGTAGCTGTACCTATAACAGACCGTGCCCTCCTCATTCTTTGTTTTATATGATTATTTTCCTCTCTTGTGTGCTGATTTAGAAAAATACCTATTCATGTGCTTCAGCCCCATTGAAGTCAATGGGATTTAACTATGTGCTTATAGTCCTGAGTCAGCAGGTACTTAAGCATGTGCCTAACTTTAGTAGCCAGAACCTTTCACATGATTAAAGTTAGGCATATGCCTAAGTACCTTGCTGGGGCCTGGGTGCTTTTCTGAAAAGGGATGCTCTTATGCACATGCTTAAGTGCTTTGCCTATAAGACATTAGCCAATGAATGATGGCTGGTTTGAGCAGCACATGGAAAGAGTTGACACTTTATCAACCATCTAAAGGAGTAAGTGTACATATGCTTTTAAAAACAGGAAAAAAAATTGATTGCATCCCCCGCCCGCACCCTTCACATGTCACTTGCCTTATTAAACTGTAAGATCTTCAGGCCACACTTGTGTAGTCATAGTGGCTAATGTCTTATAGGCATTGTAGCAGAGGAGGATCTTTGGATGGGATGGATGGATCAGTCCAGAGAGGGCACTGGTACAGTGTAGAATCCTAATGGCTGGAATAATCAAAATCTGGATGGGATAAAACTCTAGAACATTACTTTGTAGGTAAGAACCCTGCCTTGGTGAAGGGAATGATTTTATGTAGGATTATTCCCTACACTATATTTTCTAATGATTTATCCAGTGCTGACTGAAATGAGTCAAGCCATGGGGATTCCACCTCTTCCCTTGGGAGACTTTTCCCATAGTCTAATAGATCTCACTGTTTCCTAATATTAGCATACATTTCTCTTATTAGTCATAAAACTATCTAGCTTTTAAAGAATACAGCTACAATATTCACTCTGTTCTACCATATGTCCTGAGTCATGAACATTCATGGAGATTATTGCCAGGAAAAAAGGCACAGTAGTTTCTGTGATCTTGAGTCCTTTCCACTGATGTTTGTTTCTTTCATTACTGTGTAAAAACATATCTTTGTATTAAGCAAACTGGTGGAGCTTCATATAAGCTTGGCAGCCTGACATCTATCAGAAGTGGAATTAATAACAGTACATGAGAACATTAAAACAAAAACAGAGGTACGAAGGATTGCATAGAAAAGAAAGGCCTCTTTAATTTGCAATCCAATCCAAGCGTGCTGCCTCCAAGTGACTTAATTATGTTAACCACAAAGCTCTTCTTACAAGCAGTGATTTATAAAAGCTGTAAGATTTTTGGCAATTCAAGATGTGTTCCTGCATTGAATTTACTATAAAAAAAAAAACCCTGGTTTGAAATTAGTTGTACTTCTGTAGAAGGATGAAAGGAGAATACAAAAATGCACTGCAAAGATGACTTTATGATCAAGTGTGACAGTGAAGAATTTCAGTTCATTAGAGACATCTGCTTTGTAAAGGGGGGGAAAAAACAAAAACACCACCCCATCATCAAGGTGGTTTCAATGACACTCCAGATATTGCTAATGTAGAGATAGTATTTTCAGACATGTCTTGTCTTCTGCCTAGTTAAAATCTTCACACTATGGGCCATATACTACCCCCAAGTCTGCACATGGAACTCCCAGTGCTATTAAGGCCAGCTGCAAGCCCAGAATATTACATAGTTCTAAATGATTCCAAAAATTCCATTGATTCCAGTGGCAGTGAGTTAGAACCCTTCTCACACAGTTTGGTAGATTTATTATCTTTATAGGTTATAAAATAGCAGAGAAGGGCCCAAGCCAAAAAGTTCAGAACTGCCTTTGGACCAAAACTTTCTCAAAGTTCATGGAGAGGGGTTTAATCAGGGGTGGATTAACAAATTTGCTGCCCCTAGGCCGTCAAAAAAATTGCCGCCCCGCCAGCTCACCTCCGCTCCCCCGCAGCAAGCCAGGGAGGGAGGGGGGAGAAGGGGAGTTGTGGCGTGCTCGGGGGATGGCGGCAGTGGAGCAGGGGTGAGCTGGGGCAGGGAGTGTTTCCCTGCCCCCCCCCAAGAGTTAGTCCCCATGCCCGCCGGCCCCAGCTCACCTCCGCTCTCCCCCGAACGCGCCGCTACTCGCTTCTCCTCCCTCCCTCCCAGCGCTTTCACGCAGCAAGCCTGGGAGGGAGGGGGAGAAGGGGAGTTGCGGCGCGCTTGGGGGATGGCGGCGGCGGTGGAGCAGAGGTGAGCTGGGGCGGGCCGGGGAGCGGTTCCCGGCCCCCCGTTACTCCCCGCGGGCCCTAGCTCACCTCTGCTCCGCCTCCTCTGAGCGCGCTGCAACTCACTTCTCCCTCCCAGCGCGGCAAGCCTGGGAGGGAGGTGGAAGGAGGGAAGCGCGGTGCACCTGGGGGAGGAGGTGGGCTGGGGATTTGGGGAAGGGGAGGGCAAGAGCAAATTTGCTGGCCTAGGCCTTGTTGGCCTAGGCGATAATACGCTGCTGGGTTTAATTTGACAAATTATAAAGAGACAGATCATTTACAAGGCATAGACCTGATCCAAGTTCACACTTTGATCACCTCTCAAGTCTGGGACTGTTTGGATTGGGGGTTTGCTCTGTAACCAGCTCCATTCTCCTCCTGCGGACTCTTGCATTTAAAGAAATAACCATGAAGAGGAGGCAGAAGAGTGCCAAGAGAAAGCAGTAATTACCATCTGAGTACACTGCTTGCGTCAGCAAGTGATGGCTGTCTATGGAGAAATGGGTTGCAGGCTATAAGGGATGGGTAGTTTAGGAAAAAGAGAGCCAAACTGTGCCAGGTCTATGGACAGAAGAGACTGGATAACATGCCATAACTACTGGCTAAGCTGAAAGGCCTAAATGGCCAACAGCATAACTTAAAAAGTGACAGTTCGATGAATGACAACCAGCAAAAAATTCTAATCCCTATAAATCAGGCTCAGACAGACAACTGTACAGCCGAGGCCCTGTGCTCAGCAACATTAATATTGCATCATGTTAAGGAAGGGAGAAGTTGTCTTTTAATATGCTCTAATTCTGGCTTGATTTCCATTGGCGAATAGGCCTTCACTAGTATCCTAACACTTGGAAGCAAACATTCTGCTCTTGTATCTCCCAAGTGATCATTACTTTCAGGCCAGCTGCTCTCTGTTGTAGGCCTTTTATATCTGTTTGTATAGAAGATAGCTTTTTAATTTGAATGTTTTTCAAAGGGGGCCTGTGCAGTGCCTGATGCGTTCCATAGAGTTATTGGCGCACACAATATTTACGCCATTGAGAGCAGAACACAGCAGTGATAAGGAGCTACTTATTCATTTATTTCCAGGCTTTGAAGCACACACTAATTTCCTGAAAGTGCTATTAGTAAGCAGACAGACACGAGGTTTTTGTTCATCTTAGTCCGAAGGCTCGGGAACAAATGGGCATAGAAATGGAACTGTCTTCTCACTGACAGCCTGATTCAAAGCCTATTAGAAGTCAGTTGAAAGGCTCTTATTGACTTCAGTGGGCTTTGTATCAGGTCCCAAGTCCCTGCAACGCAGGACAGAGAGACACAGTTAGGGTGGTGATGACAGCCAAAACTTTAACATGGAGCTCCCTTAAAGAAATGTCTCCTTCAGTCAGCAATACGTTATTTATTATATTGCAGTGGCACCTAAAGGCCTTAACCACGTTGGTCCATTGTACTAAGTGCTGTACAAACACATAATAAATGACGGTCCCTGCCCCTAAGTGCTTACAATGCATGTGATTTTCCCTGGGGACAATACTCCTCCCAATTTCTTATTTTAAAATTCAGTGTTCTTCCCACCAAAAAGCAGTCCATTAATTCCATGTTCTTTCTTCTCCTTTGCCACAAAAGAACAAATGCATCAGTAACCTATTCTGTCATCTATTCATCTAGCATCATCATCTATTCATTCCATACTGTTTCTGCCCTCCACCATTCATCAGTCTTTCCACCTCCATCCTTATCTCATTACTCCTTGACCTACCATGCTTTCCCTTCCCCAACACTTCATGGAAGCAGGTGTGAGGGGTTTGGTCACACAGACTCCTTTGGACTGTCACCTGATGTGCCGAAACTGCCTCTGAGCCCGTTTTCTTTGCCAACTTGAGACTCCAGAACCCTGTCTCGTTGAGCCAGACACACAAGCCTGCTGCAGCACAGATCCAGGGTCTGAACCATGCCCCCAAAGCTGCAGACTTACCTGAAAACAGCTCAGCAAGTACTCCTGTCTCCAGCACCCAGATACCTAGCTCCCAATGGGATCCAAACCCCAAATAAATCCGTTTTACTCTGTATAAAGTTTATACAGGGTAAACTCATAAATTGTCTTCCCTCTATAACACTGATAGAGAGAGATGCACAGCTGTTTGCTTCCCCAGGTAGTAATCACTTACTCTGAGTTAATTAATAAACAAAAGTGATTTTATTAAGTATAACAAGTAGGATTTAAGTGGTTCCAAGTAGTAACAGACAAAACAAAGTAAGTTACCAAGTTTATATCTTATTCTCCTAACTCCAGACATAGAAATAATATGTGCAAACAAATGGGATGAATGCACTCAGTAGATCATAAGCTTTGTAATGATACCTTTCAGGAGACCTTTGCATAAATCATATTCCAGGTACATCATATTCACACTTATAAACATATGTTAATAAAGCATAAGGAGTGCAACGTCACAGCAGGTTCTTAAATATCATGGTGATGAGGACCATACAAATACCTATAGAGAATAGGAGGCTTCTCTAGCTGTTGCATCTATCTGGCTGCTGTTCCTTATGGCAGCAATGGTGGACCAAGTGGTGAATGGGGAAAGGCGATGGGTTGGGTGTTGGAGGGTTCTTGAGGCACTTGGGTCTCCCCTAGTTGGTGTGGGGATCATGTAGGGAAGTGGGTTTGAATTGGGCCATGGTAGGGTAGAAGAAAATGGGACTCCAGGTTCCCTCCCACTACTGGGTCTTTAAGCTCTGGGTTGAGACTGAACAGCCAGGCACTCGAAGGGAAAGGGTTGAATGGCAGCAGTTGCAGGGCTGTTACTCCTGTGCTGCGTGGCCATGCCAGGTAACGTTGGTGCCTAATGGTGTATATTGCTTGTGCTCTGGTGGGGACTGCAGTATAATTTGTCATGACTGCACCATAGTGGGCACAACCTGTGGCTCTGCAGCTGCCTGAGTGAGCAATAGCTGGCTCAGTCCCACTCACAAAGTGGACTGAAAACATTAACAAGTAGACTCGACTATACTGCTGCTGCCTGTGTTCTGCTTGTTATTTGATGTATATAATATAATATAAGATTTCAGTCTCAAGGGCTGTTCCACTCCAGGTACCTTTCCCCAATATGAAACTCTCTGTGTAAAAATGCTTATTTTAATTTTATAATTAAGGGTCTGTATATGTGAACACGTTCGGGTTTGGGGCCTGTATTATCAGAAGCTGGGCCTTGAGTGGGCCTGACTGGTATATAAGGGCAGTCAGCAGCGAACCAGCTGAGCGGCGAACAGCAGAGGCTAACAGCGGGAGTTTGCCTGGGAGTTCGCGTGGGGAGAGCGCACTGAGGCTTCCATCTGCAGGTTTCTCCGAGTAGTTCCTGCAACAGTTGAGGAAGCTCCTAAGAGGACGGTGATATGGAAGGTGAGCGATCAGCTGTTGTAACCTGCACAGGTTGTGCCATGTTTGTCTTTCTTCCGCAGGACAGAAGCGACTTTGTCTGTACAAAGTGCAAGCTGGTCTCCATATTGGAGGAGAAGGTTCGAGGGCTGGAGAAACAAGTATCGACTCTGCGTTGCATAAGGGAAAATGAAGATTTCCTGGACAGACGTCAGGAGATGCTTCTACGGCCACAATGTTCTGAAGATTCAGAGCAGGCGCAGCAGGGACAGAAGGATTGTGAGGAGGTTTGGCAGCATGTGACCTCCAGAAGGAGAAAGAGGAGCGTCCATGCACCAGCAATGGAGATACAGGTGAGCAATCGTTTCCATGTTCTCTCTACAGGTGCTAATGCGGAGAGTGGACTAGATGGCCCATCTGAGGGAAGGGAGCAGAAGGAGACTCCACCGATTGGAAGGCAAAAGATGCACTGTCCTAGGGATGGGGGTTCCACGACCACCACTCCCAAGAGGAGGAGGAGGGTGGTGGTGGTCGGGGACTCCCTCCTCAGGGGGACTGAGTCATCTATCTGCCGCCCTGACCGGGAAAACCGAGAGGTCTGCTGCTTGCCAGGAGCTAGGATACACGATGTGACGGAGAGACTGCCGAGACTCATCAAGCCCTCGGATCGCTACCCCTTCCTGCTTCTCCACGTGGGCACCAATGATACTGCCAAGAATGACCTTGAGCGGATCACTGCAGACTACGTGGCTCTGGGAAGAAGGATAAAGGAGTTTGAGGCGCAAGTGGTGTTCTCGTCCATCCTCCCTGTGCAAGGAAAAGGCCGGGGTAGAGACCGTCGAATCGTGGAAGTCAACGAATGGCTACGCAGGTGGTGTCGGAGAGAAGGCTTTGGATTCTTCGACCATGGGATGGTGTTCCAAGAAGAAGGAGTGCTAGGCAGAGACGGGCTCCACCTAACGAAGAAAGGGAAGAGCATCTTCGCCAGCAGGCTGGCTAACCTAGTGAGGAGGGCTTTAAACTAGGTTCACCGGGGGAAGGAGACCAAAGCCCTGAGGTAAGTGGGGAAATGGGATCCTGGGAGGAAGCACAAGCAGGAGAGCGCAAGAGGGGAGGACTCCTGTCTCATGCTGAGAAAGAGGGACGATCATTGAGTTATCTTAAGTGCCTATACACAAATGCAAGAAGCCTGGGAAACAAGCAGGGAGAACTGGAAGTCCTGGCACAGTCAGGGAACTATGATGTGATTGGAATAACAGAAACTTGGTGGGATAACTCACATGACTGGAGTACTGTCATGGATGGATATAAACTGTTCAGGAAGGACAGGCAGGGCAGAAAAGGTGGGGGAGTTGCGTTGTATGTAAGAGAGGAGTATGACTGCTCAGAGCTCTGGTATGATACTGCAGAAAAACCTGAGAGTCTCTGGATAAAGTTGAGAAGTGTGAGCAACAAGGGTGATGTCGTGGTTGGAGTCTGCTATAGACCACCAGACCAGGGGGATGAGGTGGACGAGGCTTTCTTCTGGCAACTAGCAGAAGTTGCTAGATCACAGGCCCTGGTTCTCATGGGAGACTTTAATCACCCTGATATCTGCTGGGAGAGCAATACAGCGGTGCACAGGCAATCCAGGAAATTTTTGGAAAGCGTAGGGGACAATTTCCTGGTGCAAGTGCTGGAGGAACCAACTAGGGGCAAAGCTTTTCTTGACCTGCTGCTCACAAACAGGGAAGAACTAGTAGGGGAAGCAAAAGTGGATGGGAACCTGGGAGGCAGTGACCATGAGATGGTCGAGTTCAGGATCCTGACACAAGGAAGAAAGGAGAGCAGCAGAATATGGACCCTGGACTTCAGAAAAGCAGACTTTGACTCCCTCAGGGAACAGATGGGCAGGATCCCCTGGGAGAATAACATGAAGGGCAAAGGGGTCCAGGAGAGCTGGCTGTATTTTAAAGAATCCTTATTGAGGTTGCAGGAACAAACCATCCCGATGTGTAGAAAGAATAGTAAATATGGCAGGCGACCAGCTTGGCTAAACAGGGAAATCCTTGCTGATCTTAAATGCAAAAAAGAGGCTTATAAGAAGTGGAAGATTGGACAAATGACCAGGGAGGAGTATAAAAATATTGCTCAGGCGTGCAGGAGTGAAATCAGGAAGGCCAAATCACACTTGGAGTTGCAGTTAGCAAGAGATGTTAAGAGTAACAAGAAAGGTTTCTTCAGGTATGTTAGCAACAAGAAGAAAATCAAGGAAAGTGTGGGCCCCTTACTGAATGAGGGAGGCAACCTAGTGACCGACGATGTGGAAAAAGCTAATGTACTCAATGATTTTTTTGCCTCTGTCTTCACGCACAAGGTCAGCTCCCAGATTGCTGCACTGGGCAGTACAGCATGGGGAGAAGGTGACCAGCCCTCTGTGGAGAAAGAAGTGGTTCGGGACTATTTAGAAAAACTGGACGTGCACAAGTCCATGGGGCCGGATGCGCTGCATCCGAGGGTGCTAAAGGAGTTGGCGGGTGAGATTGCAGAGCCATTAGCCATTATTTTTGAAAACTCATGGCGATCGGGGGAGGTCCCAGATGACTGGAAAAAGGCTAATGTAGTGCCCATCTTTAAAAAAAGGGAAGAAGGAGGATCCGGGGAACTACAGGCCAGTCAGCCTCACCTCAGTCCCTGGAAAAAT